>NW_016807614.1:1185714-1232682 GCF_001698545.2 Rhinopithecus bieti | reverse complement strand
TTTTTTCTATATATATATATTTTTTAGACAGGGTCTCATTCTGTCGCCTAGGCTGGAGTACAGTGGCATGATCACAGCTCACTACAGCCTTGACTTCCTGGGCTCAAGTGATCCTCCCACCTCAGCCTCCCAAGTAGCTGGAACTATAGGCATGTACTATCACACCTGGCAAATTTTTAAAAAAATTTTTGGTAGACAGGAGCACTCACTATCTTGCCCAGGCTGCTCTTGAGCTCCTAGCCTCAAGCGAGCCTCCTACCTTGGCCTCCCAAAGTGCTGAGATTACAGGTGTGAGCCATCATGCTTGGCCCCAGTATTTTTTTTTTTGATTCTGTATTTTCTTATATAAATTTGAGAGTATGTGTGTGTATGAGTTTCTTTCTGATATTCTTTTCTGTTTCATTTGTCTCTGATTATTTTTAATCATCTATGTTCTAGAGTATTAGGTTGAAACCATATAAAATTGCCACTTTTGTATATCAAAAGTGGTTGGCCATCAGTAGTCTCATATAGTTCCACCTAATACATTCATTAAAACTTTTTATTGGCCAAGCATGGTGGCTTACACCTGTAATACCAGCAGTTTGGAAGGCTGATGTGGGAGGATTGCCTGAGATCAGCCTGGGCAACTTATTGAGGCCCATCCCTACAAAAAATAAAAAATTAGCCCCTGCATGCCAGTAGTCCCAGCTACTTGGGAAGCTGAGGCAGGAGGATCGCCTTAGCCCCAGAAGTTGAAGCTGCAGTGAGCCGTTACCATGCCACTGCACTCCCGCCTAGGTGACAGAGCGAGAATGTTTCCAAACAAACAAACAAAAAAACCCACAACTTTTTATTATGGAAATTTCAAGCACACTCAAAAGTAGACAGAGTATTAAACTGAACTCCCATGGACCTGTTACCCAGCTTCAACATTACTAACATTTTCCCAATCTTGTTTTATCAATTCCCACTTTTAAATTTTTCTTAAGTATTTAATAACAAATCATATTTTACACCTCTTTGGATGAGTCCTTACTTTACCTTATATTTGTAGAAATTGTTCTTCGAACTGACCTAATGAGTCTCTCCAGACAAGCTTCAATATCAATACTATTTACATGCACAGATATGTCACTGGTTAAGAAAACTGATCAGGCATATCACCAACTCAAGGGGGAATTCCTGTGACTCTGTAGTAGAAAATCTTAATTCTGAGGAAAATCAGTATGGAGATTTTTATGGCATCTCAAAGATGAACAATGGAAAAGACCTTTCAAGTCTTGGAGTTGAGTCCCTTAGGAGTTGAGGCCATGTTTTCAGGACTGCTACTCCAGTCTCTACATTTTCTAGCTTATTTCCTAAATAACTTTTTTTCTTTCAGCTTTTAAGTTCTGGGTTACATGTGTAGGATATGCAGGTTTGTTACATAGTTAAACGTGTGCCATGGTGGTTTGCTGCACAGATTAATCTATCACCTACGTATTGAGCCCAGTATGCTTTAGCTATTCTTCCTGATGCTCTCCCTCCCCAAGTCCCAACAGCTCCAGTGTGTATTGTTCCCCTTCCATGTATCTATGTGTTCTTATAGTTGGAACATAGTTTTTAAACCTAGCGGCCTCTTCTGTCATTGGCAGAAGAGTCTAAGCTGAAGTGGTAGATGAATGGTTGGGACTGAGCAATAGTTGTGGGTACTGTTGTCAAACCTGATAGATGCTTAGAGGGTGAAAGGTAATGGTAAAGAGGAAAAAAGGAAACAATCGGGAAAAGGCAAACTGAGTGAAAGAAAACAGAGAATCCTATGTTGAGAAGAAAGGAAGAATATACTCAGACCATTGCTTTTTAAACCCTACATTTTAAGTGTACAGTTAACCAACCTTTCTGTTTCTTTTCAGAATTATAGCATTCAGCCGGCCTGTGAAATACGAAGATGTGGAGCACAAGGTGACAACAGTATTTGGACAACCTCTTGATCTACATTACATGAACAACGAGGTAAGAAGGCAGATGGATGGGGCAGGGACAAAAGGGGCAGATGCCTACCTTTTTTCTCTCTGTTTAACAGAGCCTTTAAAGTTTGTTCCTCTAATATCATCTGCAGGTTTTCATTTTCTAGACCCCCTTTTCTTAATTCCAACAACTCTGGGATTTCTGTTTTTTACCAAGTGGGAGATTACTCAGCCATCTCAGCCATCTCCATTCCCCCTACTCATTCAGTGCAGATAGCTCTAATATTCCATGGTGGAATCAGGTATAGTACCAGGGCTAGGGCTTATATTGTCTGCTTTACATTTTGTAGGAGTATCTTATTTTTTTTCTCCCAGCACAGCCTTAACAAGAAGCAGAGGGTTTAGCAGGGGCTAGGGAGGTGTGAAAAACCAGTGAGTAGGTCATCTATTACAGTCATAAATGCCGGATTCTTCTCTCAGAGTTTCTTTTGATTGGAGCTTGTTTGTTTCAAATGTTAGCACCTGCTCTAATAAGTTCTTTAACTCCTCCTCTTCCTCACTCCACCCCAAGAGTCCTTATTTATTTCTACTTTGAATATCACCCAGGAAGGAATTCTTTTGAATGTCAGTTTTTGGGCTGCTTTCCCAGCTCCAAGAAGAATATTAAAGGCTACAGTTAGCTTAGGCTGGTGCTTTGCAGTGTATTTATGCTGAGTAAAGAACGTGTACCTTGAGGAAATTGAGTAGGGGTGCAAAACAAGAAAGCTGGGCAACATCATGACCCTCTGAGAGGCAGATCATCACTGTGTAGTTTTATTTTATTTGATGAGGAGTTAAAATTTTTCTTTTAGTGAAGACTTTTCTGAATAGTTTAGTACTCTTCTTTTCAGTTAATATTTCCATTAAGAATTCCTGATGTTTCTTTATTCTAAAGCCAAATATAAATCATTGTTATTATTTTAGTTCATACATGTCTTAACATACTCTACTAGTGTTAGTGATCAGGAGTTGACTAACTTACATTTGATTAATTTAAAATCCCTCAATTCTGTTCTTCTGTTTGCCCTGTAAAACCTGCACTGTCAGGATCTGAGAATCCCAAATGAAAAATCTACTGAGATTTAATTTTATTTATGTCTTTGTAATTATAGCTTTATTGAGATGAAAAATTTATTGTCTAAAAGTATACCATTCAGTAGTTTTTAGTATGCTGATGGAGTTGTACAACCAACACCACTATCTAATTCCAGAACATTTTCTTTTTTTTCTGAGACAGAGTCTTGCTCTGTTGCCCAGGCTGGAGTGCCGTGGCGCTAACATGGCTCACTGCAAACCTTGACCTCCTGCACTCAAGCGATTCCCCCACCTCAGCCCCCTAAATAGCTGGGAATACAGGCACATACCACCACACCCAGCTAATTTTTTTGTATTTTTTATGGAGACAGGGTTTCACCATGTTGCCCAGGCTGGTCTCAAATTCCTGAGTTCGAGCGATCTGCCTGCTTCAGCCTCCCAAAGTGCTGGGATTACAGGCATGAGCCACCGTACCTGGCCTCCAGAACATTTTTATCACTCCAAAGAGAAACCCTGTACCCATTAGCAGTTATTCCCCTTTCTCTCCTCTTCCCAGCGCTTGGTAAGCACTTATCTTTCTGTCTCTTTGGATTTACCTATTCTGAACATTTCATGTAAGTGGAATCATACAGTACGTAACCTTTTTTGTCTGGCTTCTTTGATTAAGCATATGTTTTCAAGGATCATCTGTGCATGTTGTCAGTATGTCATTCTATTTTATGGCTGAATAATAAATATTCCATTTATGGATTTACCACATTTTGTGTATCTGTTCATCTGTTGATAGACATTTGGGTTGTTTTCATTTTTTGGTTATTAAATAGTGCTGCTATGAACATTTGTGTACAAGTGTTTACATGAACATATGTTTTCAATTCTATAAGGTATATACCTAGGCGTCGAATTATTGGGTCATAAGATAAAACTCTTAACTTTTTGAGGAACTGCGCAGCTTTTCTATAATGGTTGCATAATTTTACAGTCCCACTAGCAACTTATGAGTTTATTAGTCTATTCTCACTCTGCTGTAAAAAATTGCCCAAGACTGGGTAATTTATAAAGGAAAGAGGTGGCCAGGCACAGTGACTCAGCCTGTAATCCCAGCACTTTGGGAGGCTGAGGTGGGCAGAGCACGAGGTCAGGAGTTCAAGACCAGCCTGGCCAACATGGTGAAAACCCATCTCTGCTACTAATATAAAAATTCCCTGGGCATGGTGGCGCACACCTGTAGTCCCAGCTACTCAGGAGGCTGAGGCAGAAGAATCACTTGAACCCGGGAGGTAGAGGTTGCAGTGAGCTGAGATCGTGCTACTGTACTCCAGCCTGGGCAACAGAGTGAGACTCCGTCTCAAAAAAAAATTAAAATAAATAAATAAATAAACAAAGAGGTTTAATTGACTCACAGTTCAGCATGGCTGGGGAGGCCTAACAAACTTACAGTGATGACAGAAGGGAAAGCAAACACATCCTTCACATGGCGACAGGAGAGAGAAGGGCCAAGCAAATGGGGAAAAGCCCCCTATAAAACCATCAGATCTCATGAGAACTTACTCACTATCGGGAGAACAGCAGCATGGGGATAACCACCCCCATGATTCAATTACCTCCCACCAGGTCCCTACCATGACACGTGGGGATTATTGGAACTACAATTCAATATGGCATTTGGGTGGGGACACAGCCAAACCATATCAGTAAGGGCTACAGTTTCTCCACCATCCTTACCAACATTTGTTATTTTCTTTTTTTTAATAGCCATCCTAGTAGGTGTAAAGTGATATGTCACTGTGGGTTTTGTTTTTGGTTTTGGTTTGAGACAGAGTTTCACTTTGTTGCCCAGACCAGAGTGCAGTGTGCAATCATGGCTCACTGCAGCCTCGGCATCCTGGGTTCAAGTGAGCCCCCCACCTCAATTTCCCCAGTAACTGAGACTATAAGCACATGCCACCACACTGAGCTAATTAAAAAAAAATTTGTAGAGATGGGGGGGTCTCACTGTTTTGCCCAGGCTGGTCTTAAACTCCTGGCCTCAAGTGATCCTCCTGCCTCATCCTCCTAGGATTACAGGTGTGAGCCACTATCCCCAGCTTACTTTTTTTTTTTTTTAATTTAACTGCCTTCCCAACCATTGTTATTTAACTCCCTTCCCAACCATTCTTATTTATTCCCTCTTTGAATGTCACCCAGGAAGAAATTCTTTTGCAATATAATATGATTTGCAGAACATTCTCCCATTCCATAAGTAGTTTTGAGATTTTATTTTAAATATGTACTGTTTTTGGCCAGGTGCAGTGGTTCATGCCTATAATGCCAGCACTTTGGGAGGCAAGAGGCGGGCAGATCTTTGAGCTCAAGAGTTCAAGACCAGCCTGGACAACATGGTGAAACCCCATCTCTACAAAAAATACAAAAATTAGTCAGGCGTGGTGGCTTATGTCTGTAATCCCAGCTACTTGAGAGGCTGAGGCAGGAGGATCACTTTAGCCCGGGAGGGGGAGGTTGCTGTGAGCCGAGATCATGCACCTGCTCTCCAGCCTGGGCAACAGAGGGAGATACTGTCTCAAAAAAAAAAAAAAAAAAATCTTGTATTATAAATTGGGAACTGTGTAAGTTAATTGGACTTTTGCTTGATTTTGTGTTTACCATACATGTATAAAATCTGGCCAGGCATGGTGGCTCACTCCTGTAATCACAGCACTTTGGTAGGCTGAGGCGGGCAGATTACTTGAGGTCAGGAGTTCAAGACCAACCTAACCAATATGATAAAACGCAGTCTCTACTGAAAAAAAAAAAAAAATTAGTGGGGAGTGGTGGTGCGCACCTGTGACCCACCTACTCTGGAGGCTAAGGCAGGAGAATCGCTTGAACCCAGGAGGTGGACGTTGCAGTGAGTTGAGATTGTGCCACTGCACTCCAGCCTGGGCGACACAGTGAGACTCTGTCTCCAAAAAATAATAAGAGTAAGATCTGACATTTGCTAGGTCCTAGGCAAGGCATACCTTTGCATCTTATGAATCTCTTAATACCAAGTATTCATAACATGCTCCTCTTTTTGCAGCGAGTGAGACTTATTTGTACTCTCAGGGACCTTCTATTTAATACTTCACTGGAATGTATGAGTATATTAGTCTTTTCTCACCCTGCTGTAAAAAACTGCCCAAGACTAGGTAATTTATAAAGGAAAGAGGTTTAATTGACTCACAGTTCAGCATGGCTGGGGAGGCCTCAGGAAACTTACAGTCATGACGGAAGGGAAAGCAAACACATCCTTCATATGGCGACAGGAGAGAGAAGTGCCGAGCAAAGGGGGAAAAGCTCTGTGAAAATGGAGGAGGTAGTTTTCAGGTTCTAGTCACTGACTTTGCCCTTAAACAGAAAGATATTAAACCATGCTCTGCAGTCTGAATTTGTGTTTTTATTTGTATAATAATTTTCATCCTCTGACCATCCCTCTACCCCTCCTGTTCCTTTTCTGCTTGTTCTATTAATGTCCGCACAATTGGAGATAGAGTGGGACATGATCCTACTTAATTTGGAAAAGAATATGGGGGCTATAACTGTTTGCGATTTGATGCTTTGAAGTAAATGGTATTTTTGGAGAGGAAACTCTTTTCAGAAAGTATCTCACAACAGGGTACTGAGATATGCTACACCATGGATGAACTAAAAAACATTAAGTGAAAGAAGCTAGATGCAAAAGATTGAATCTTTTATGTATGAATTGCATGTGTCTAAATGGAATGAAATGTCCAGAAAAGGCAAATCAGTAGAGATAGAAAGTAGACTAGTGGTTGCCTGGGGCTGGAGGTGGGAAGGAGGAGTGACCATAAATGGGCACAAGAGATCCTGTTGGAGTTTGGAAATGTTTTAAAATTGGATTATGATGATGGTTGCACAACTATGTAAAGGTACTACAAATTTTAAATTGTACATTTAGAGAATGAGTTTTCACATAGATCTTTTTTTTTTTTTTTTTTTGAAGAAGGAGTCTTGCTCTGTCGCCCCCAGGGCTGTGAGTGCAGTGGTGTGCGATCTCGGCTCACTGCAAGCTCCGCTTCCCAAGTTCACGCCATTCTCCTGGCTCAGCCTCCGGAGTAGCTGGGACTACAGGCGCCCGCCACCATGCCCA
Organism: Rhinopithecus bieti; assembly: GCF_001698545.2. Classification (NCBI taxonomy): domain Eukaryota; kingdom Metazoa; phylum Chordata; class Mammalia; order Primates; family Cercopithecidae; genus Rhinopithecus; species Rhinopithecus bieti. Next base: position 1,225,551 of record NW_016807614.1, on the reverse strand, counting down.
GCTAATTTTTTGTATTTTTTTTAGTAGAGACAGGGTTTCACCGTGTTAGCCAGGATGGTCTCCATCTCCTGACCTTGTGATCCGCCCGTCTCGGCCTCCCAAAGTGCTGGGATTACAGGCTTGAGCCACCGCGCCTGGCCTCAACTAGATCTTTTAAGATCCCATAATATCCAATGAGATTGTTTTCCTCTCAACTTATTTTTATTTTTTATTTCTGCAGAGTGAAACATTGAGATAAACTTCTGTTTTATATTATTTCCCTTTTCTGTGTCTTGTATCACAGCTCTCCATCCTGCTGAAAAACCAAGATGATCTTGATAAAGCAATTGACATTTTGGATAGAAGCTCAAGCATGAAAAGCCTTAGGATATTGCTGTTGTCCCAGGACAGAAACCATGTAAGTAGCCCCTGTCATGGTCTGGCAGCTGAAGACAAAGCTTGCTTTCCTTAAGGAACTTGTCTTGCCTCCTTAACAGACGTTTTCATTCCTCAGACACTGCCAAATTGAGAGCATAAGCACAGCACAGCCCACTTGTCAGCAGCCAGTGAGCATTCTGCATTTGATTTCACCGAAAAGCCAGATTGTCAGTGTTAATATTGCATCTAAAGGTTATTTGACTTATGATGAGGAAGGAAGGAAAATACTTTATGATAAAGAATAAAATTCTTGTGCTCTAAATTTATGTTTTTTTCAATTAGATTTTGACCCCAACAAGAGAAATTTGATTCGTTTGGCAGAGCCAATTAGAAAGACTGTCAAGGATTTGAGACTGTCATGCTTTATAAACCCAACTCCCACAACTCCTTTAGGACACTTGTAGGAAACAAACTTTCCCTTTTGTTCAGTGGAAAAAGCCATGGGTTGGGAGCTTCTTATAATTTATCAGCTTCTGCTTTATCCAATGGCAGGCGGTCTGTGGGGTGTCAGAAGTGGGGAATTATCACTTACGCACAGTTTCCTCTCCTGAAGGATTCCTGGAGGCCCGCATTTCACAAGAATGCTTGCAATCTGTATCTGTCTTCCAATTACTGATTCCTCTACCAGTTTTCTTCAGATGCATGTTTCTGAAGGTTTCTTGGCACCATTTCCTTTTCTTTATGTGGACAGCCAACATGGCAGCATAACTATGGGTGTAGTGACTAGGACAAAGTTTAGGTGGAATGCTGCGCAGGCTGACTATTTCTTTTCTTTATTTTTGAGACAGAGTTTTGCTCTCGTTGCCCAGGCTGGAATGCAATGGTGTGATTTTAGCTCGCTGCAATCTCCGCCTCCTGGGTTCAAGTGATTCTCCTGCCTCAGCCTCTTGAATAGCTGGGATTACAGGTGCCTGCCACCATGCCTGGCTAATTTTTGTAGTTTTAGTAGTTTTAGTAGAGACAAGGTTTCACCATGTTGGTCAGACTGGTCTCAAATTCCTGACCTCAGGTGATCCACCCGCCTCGGCCTCCCAAAGTGCTGGGATTACAGGCGTGAGCCACAGTGCCTGGCCATTTTAAAATTTTTTTGTGGAGATAGGGTCTCACTATGTTGCCCAGGCTGATCTGGAATTCCTGAGCTCAAATGATCCAACCACCTTAGACTTGCAAAGTGCTGGGATTACAAGTGTGAGGCACTACACCCAGCCTGTGATGAACATTTTTCTATGTTGTAATTATAATTTGTAAGGATGCGTGTTTCCCTTGAGTGGATATACCGTAATTTAATTAAATAACCATTTTTGCTACTGTTGGGACACTGAAACTGCTCCTGTTTTTTGGATTTATAAACATTACATTTGGCCAGGCACGGTGGCTTACGCCTGTAATTCCAGTACTTTGGGAGGCCGAGGCAGGTGGATCATGAGGTCAGGAGATGGAGATCATCCTGGCTAACATGGTGAAACCCCGTCTCTACTAAAAATACAAAAATTAGCCAGGCATGGAGGCGGGTGCCTGTAGTCCCAGTTGCTGGGGAGGCTGAGGTAGGAGAATGGTGTGAACCTGGGAGGAGGAGCTGGCAGTGAGCCGAGATCACACCACTGCTCTCCAGCCTGGGCAACAGAGCGAGACTCTGTCTCAAAATAAATAAATAAATAAAATAAAATAAATAAACATTTACTTTTAAGAGTAACAATGGTAATGTTGGTGATGAAATCTTTTCTCCAGAACTTCCTCACCTAGACTTTAGGTTTCTTAATAAATGGAAGAATCATGATCCAAAATTGCTCTATGCTCAGGAATCCTCACCTCTAGAACAGTGCTTCTCTAACTATCTGTGGTGAAATACCAGTTTTGTTCTTTTAATTTCCAATCTGTCATGCACTTTTTTTTTTTTTTTTTTTGAGATGGAGTCTCACTCTGTTGCCCAGGCTGGAGTGCGGTGGTGCGATCTCGGCTCACTGCAACCTCCAGCTCCCAGGTTCCAGTGATTCTCCTGCCTCAGCCTCCTGGGTAGCTGGGATTACAGGCACGCACCACCACACCTGGCTAATTTTTGTATTTTTAGTAGAGACAGGGTTTCACCATGTTGGCCAGGCTGATCTCGAACTCCTGACCTTGTGATCTGCCTGCCTCGGCCTCCCAAAGTACTGGGATTACAGACATGAGCCACTGCGCCCGGCCGTACCAGTTCATGTTTAAGTGAAATGGAAAAATAAACTAGAGGTATATATAAGGCTACAGTTTTCATTAGTAGATTCAATAGACATAAAATCACTCTGCCAAATTGCTCTAAAGTTTTTCAGAGGGCCCTCTCCATTTCTTTACTTACTTGGTGGAAGAGCAGGATGAGCAGTATACCACAGTGTGAGGACTGGCACCAGCCCAAAGATCATACCTTAAGTACACTGCTCCAGGATAAAATATTACCTGGTTTTCATCACCAACGGCCCCAGAAGAGGGATCTTAGAATTATTGTAGTCCTTAGGTCACCTCACCCAGGTTCCTCCACAGTTGGAAAAAATTAGAAGCCAAGCAGAAAGTATAATATTGTCCATGAAGAGAACTTGTGAGATGTTGTATCATTCTATTCCCCGCAGCTTCGAAGATAACTGAGCTAGAAAACGTCCAGAAGACAGTTTTCAAGGAGTTGGAGTCACTTTCATGTATGAATAGTGTAAAAGTTTAGAACTCTTGGCTGGGCACGGTGGCTCACGCTGGTAATCCCAGCACTTTGGGAGGCTGAGGTGGGTGGATCACTTGAGGTCAGGAATTTGATACTGGCCTGACCAACATGGTGAAACCCTGTCTCTACTAAAAATACGAAATTAGCTGAGCGTGGTGGTGCATGCCTGCAATCCCAGCTACTCGGGAGGCTGAGGCAGGAGAATTGCTTGAACCTGGGAGGCGGAGGTTGCAGTGAGCTGAGATTGCGCCATTGCACTCCAGCCTGGGCAATGAGTGAAACTCCATCTCAAAAAAAAAAGAGAAAAAAGTTTAGAACTGTTTAAGTCAGGACAGACAGCCTAAGCATATATAATCGGAGTCTTTAATGCATTTAAGAGCATGGATAATGAAGACACAGATTTATTCACCTAATCTCAATTTGGATGAACTTCTTGAGTGTTGAGCATTATCTTAGAACAAAAAAGAAATCATTTGTATAACAAGTGATAGACCAGGCTGGGTAACATGGCAAGACCCCCATCTCTACAGAAGTTTTAAAATCAGTCGTGGTGGCAAATGCCTGTAATTCCAGCTACCTGGGAGGCTGAGGCGGGAGGATCACTTGAGCCGAGGAATTCCAGGCTGCAGTGAGCTATGATTGCACCACTGCACTCCAACCTGGATGACTGAGCAAAACCCTGTCTCAAAAAGAGAAAAGATGATATATGTGGCATCTATTATTCTGAAATTGTATAGCTTCAAAGCAGATTTTTAAAAGGGCTTTAATAAATTCATGGATGGTAAAGCTGTAAATTTAATTAAATCACCTCAGATGCTTTCACAGCTATCATAACTATCATGGTCTTCCATGCAAATATCTCTTGGTACCACCATTAAAACAGAGGACTGGACAGGATGCTCTTGGTGATCCAGTGTGCCATTTCTTATCTTACATTACCATGTAACAAACTAAAGCAAGCTCTCTCCCCGCTTTACCTCCTCCCTGCATCATTGAATCCACTTGCCAAATCTTTTATTGAGATAATTTGTGGGTAGACTTTTTCCTGTCTTCCAGTCACTGAAATCTTGATACACGTGGTTTCCTGGTAATTTTTCATATTGTGTGTGTTAGCCACAGCACACTTCTACCCAGAGTCCTTTAGTGAGGTTTTCATGGAATGGTCACTGTCTTCTATTTGTTGTCTTTAGAATGTTCTGCTAGCTACACAGTTCATACCTGTGGGCTCTCCTGTCACTCTACGACAGTACCCTTAGATTCTCAGGCATAGTCCCACCTTCCTCCTTCCTCTCTCCCACTTCTGAGTCTTATTCAAGGTGTCCTAAACCCTTGCAGCAACCTCATTTTTATTTACTATACCATTCCCTTTGCCCCCTTGAATTGAGGTTTTCAAAATTTGGCTGAGTATTACAAAATATCAGTGCTTGGACTCTTATGTCCAGAGGTTCTGTTGGTCTGAGGTGTCAAAAGCTCCACAGGCGGCTGGGCACAGTCGCTCTCCCCTGTAATCCCAGCACCTTGGGAGGCTGAGGCGGGCAGATCACCTGAGGTCAGGAGTTCAAGACCAGCCTGACCAACATGGAGAAAACCCATCTCTACTAAAAATGCAAAAAATTAGCTGGGCGTGGTGGCACATGCCTGTAATCCCAGCTACAGGGAGTTTGAGGCAGGAAAATCACTTGAACCCAGGAAGCAGAGGTTGTGGTGAACCGAGATGGTGCCATTGCATTCCTAGCCTGGGCAACAAGGGTGAAACTACGTCTCAAAAAAAAAAAAAAAAATTAGCTGGGCATGCATACTGGTGCACGCCTGTAATCAGGAGGCTGGGGCAGGAGAATCATTTGAACCCTGGAGGCGGGTTCTGTCTCTAATAAAAATACAAAAAATTAGCCAGGCATGGTGGCGGATGCCTCTAGTCTCTGCTACTTGGGAGGCTGAGACAGGAGAATGGTGTGAACCTGGGAGGCAGAGTTGCAGTGAGCCAGATCGCGCCACAGCACTCCAGCCTGGGTGACAGAGCAAGACTCCGTCTCAAAAAAAAAGCTCCTCAGGCAATTCTCGTGGGCAGCAGGGTTGAGAACCATTACCTGCAGTTGAGGCATGACTCACTTCTAAGACCTGGCAGCTCAAAGTGTGGACCATGTAACAGCAGTGTCAGCATCACCTGGAAGCTGGTTAGAAATGCAGGCTCTGAGCTCCACCCCAGACCTACCGAATCAGAATCTGCACTTTAACAAGATTGCAGGTGATTCGTATGTACATTAAAGTGTGAGAAGCTCTGCTTCTCAACATGATAAATATTATAATGGTGGATGGGTATCAGGGGCAAACATTTTCAGTGGCTTCCCACTGCCACAGTGGCATGAGCCACTCCCGGCCTAGCTTTTAAATTTTCTAATTGAGGGTTTAGATTGTATGTCCTTTGTTACACATTTCAAATTCACGTTGCCATGATTTATTGAATTCCCACTATGTGTAAGGCCCTGCATTCAGGCAGGTGGCAGGGTGCTCATCATTCACCTCTTCTTTGAGTGCAAGGCTGTGGCCCTCCCTTGCCCTTCACTTGCCTGCCTCCCCAGTATGTGGCTTTGACTGTTGTTTCCTTTTTGACCCTTAGCAGAGAGCTATTGCACATTGGAGGCTTCAGCAAGAACATTCACTTCCCCTTGGTTCTGACTTCCCGTTAGAGCAAGGCAGTTTTTCAAGACAACCTGCATGTGATGAGTCTGGCAAGGGGACTACGGGAGGTTGCTTGGCAGCTGAACTCTCCCCTGAGAGCGGGAAACCTTTTTCCTGGAGGACAGGATATAGAGTTTGTTTAGATCCGACTTTTTTTGTTAGGGGGAGGTAGAGGAGATGGAGGAGCAAGTAGAAACTTTGAACCAACTTGTTTAAATCCTGAGCCCTCACCCCTGCTCTCACCAGTGCCTTGCTTATTTGTAATCACATCCTGACATCACTTGATTACCTCCAGGGTTTAGTTTTAAGCTTTCTCGGTGCAAAGGGCCCCCTTTGTTGCTTAGTTTTCTCTGTGGTGGCTGGACTGGGCCCGGTGGAAAGAGTGAGTGGGTGCTGGGAGGACTGCTGACCCTCGTCTCAGGCCCTTGACCTCTGTCTGGCAGAATGGTACTTATGATAGCTTTTCTCAATTGAACATGATCCTGAGATGATTTACATGTAAACCCTGGAATCTTCTTAATGTTCAGGGAGTGATTATGGTTGGGAAAAAGAAGCATATTGAGCTACTTTTAAACATACATATATAAGCTGGGCATGGTAGCATGTACCTATAGTTTCAGCTAACCCGGAGGCTGAGGTGGGAGGATCCCTTGAGCCCAGGAGTTTTGAGTCCAGCCTGGGCAACATAACAAAACTCTGTGTCAATCAATCAACCAATAAGATAAGTACATGTATAGCAACCAGAATTTTGTTGGGGAGGGAAGTTGCCATCATTCATTTTCTATTCTGACTCCCTCTTCTGCAGAAATAATTTTCTGCTACTCTTCCTAAACTCTCGGAGAATTTTATGAGAGGGTATTTACAGCTCTCTTTTGTTTTGCAGATTATTACAGGAATGCCTGTTATTCCTCCATGTCTGGATCATCACCTGTTAAACTGGGGCGCTAGGTCTCAGCGCTCATATATCATTGAAGCTATAAAACTACATTGAGGCCGGGCGCGGTGGCTCAAGCCTGTAATCCCAGCACTTTGGGAGGCCGAGACGGGTGGATCACGAGGTCAGGAGATCAAGACCATCCTGGCTAACACAGTGAAACCCCGTCTCTACTAAAAAATACAAAATCTAGCCAGGCGAGGTGGTGGGCGCCTGTAGTCCCAGGTACTCGGGAGGCTGAGGCAGGAGAATGGCGTAAACCCGGGAGGCAGAGCTTGCAGTGAGCTGAGATCCGGCCACTGCACTCCTGCCCAGGCGACAGAGCGAGACTCTGTCTCAAAAAAAAAAAAAAAAAAAAAAACACTACATTGAGCAAATAGTGGTTTGCAGAGACAAATAGAGGAGTCAGATTTGGGGGAAAGCTGGGTAACTCATGTATTAAAAGCATGAAGGTGGCTGAGCGTGCAGGGAGTCCTTAGGAAAAGGGTGAGAAGGCCTTGATAGGCCTGACTGTGTAAAGATTTAGCTTGGCCTTTTTCTTCTTCTTTTACAGAACAGTTCCTCTCCCCACTCTGGGGTGTCCAGACAGGTGCGGATCAAGGCTTCCCAGTCTGCAGGGGATATAAATACTATCTACCAGCCCCCCGAGCCCAGAAGCAGACACCTCTCCGTCAGTGAGTATTTCACCCCTTTTTTCTCCTCCTCTATTTTATCTGCCCACATTTTAAAAAAGCAACAAGTATTTGTTAATTAAATAATCATCAAATATTTATTGACTATTACTCCACGTGGAGTAATCCTCTATGCCTTTATTTTATTTAGAGAGGAAGGCCAAAGAAATAACTGGGATGGTATCCTGACTCTCAAGGAACTTAAAATATAGTGATGTAGTAGTGTGATTAAATTCCTTTTAAACATTCCTGAAAAAGTGATCGCCTCAGACATCTGCTTGAAGACTTCCAGCTGTGTTTACACTCACTTTTGACCATTCTTGTGAAGAATAGAGACTTGTAAAGTTAGGAATCAGGTCTAAATTTGAATTTTAACCTTAAACCTCTTGCTTATGATTCCCGAGAAGTCTTTATACTTCAGGGAAGATGCTGACCAATGAAACTTTTGAGAGAGTCTAGCTCAGTTGTCTGGGAAGGAAAGGAGACTGTTGACGTAGTACAGTCATTTATCTGTATTTGTAGGGAATTGGTTCCAGGACTCCTGTGGATGCCAAGATCTGTGGATGCTCAAGTCCCTGAAATAAAATAGTGTAGTATTTGCATATAACTTACCCACATCCTTCCTTATAGTTTAAATCATCTCTGGTTATTTATAATACCTAATATGATGTAAATACTATGTAAATAGTTCTTATGCTATATTTTTATTTGTATTTTTTTGATATTGTTATTTTTTTATAATTTTCCACATATTCTCAGTCTATGGTTGGTTGAATCCACAGATGCAGAACCTGCAGCTATGGAGGGCCAACTGTATATTCAACCCTCTGCTAACTAGTCAGAAAGCTCTGTGGCTGCTACTAGTCCTTCCCAGGACAGGAATCTAAATCAGGCCTATGAATTATTACTAGTTAATCCAGGATTCCTGTGGATCCCACTTTTGGGAGTCTGGGGAGAAAGCCCATTTCTTGAATTGTGAAACTTGTATCAAAAGGGAAATCTGGCCTTATCAAACATCGTGTTGAGCCTGCTGCCTTAATGTTGTGGAGACCCCTGCTGCTGCTTGAAAGCCAGCTTTGCCCTTATCCATATAGGTAGGATTGCATCAAATTGAACTGTCCTCTGAAGACCCTGAGCTGAGCTTGAGAGATCTAAGCACTGTTTCTGAGTTTGTCTGTTTGCAATATGCCTTATGAGGGAGTTGCAGGAAAAATATGTTACTGAGGTACTGACTTTGCCTCATTGAGTAACTTCTAGTATTGCCAGGCTGAAAGTCTGTATATGCATGTCAGATTTCTGTAGATAATTGGGGGATGTGTTGGTTGAGGAGGGAGAGCTAGTACCCTAGCAAGGAGAGCCTAGCCAGAGCGTCTCTGGCCCTGGAATCTGGGTGCCTCAGAGCTTGGGAAGCTCTGCCAATTTGGCCTCTTTTCTATAGTCCTTGTGGAGATTGAGGGGATGGAGGTGGGCAGCATGGTCCCTTGTAATCAGTAAGAATTGATGGGGCAGTAACTGGGTCTCCTGCCCCCAAGCAAGAACCTGTGATATGTGCATGGAGGCAGGGGCTAAATACTCAGCCACTGGACCCTTCCTCCATGTTATTGGGAGCTATATATAGAAATTATTTTCCTGGCTGAGAATGCTGAGGAATGAGATTTCTGTGAAGTAGTTCCTGTTTATCTGGAAAATGGGCAACACAGCCTCTTAGCATACCCAGATCCTTCCTTCATTCAGCAAAGCATTAAGTACCAGCCGTTGGGCTGAGATGAATGCTGCAGTGAAGCATGTGGAAGAGCAAGGGTGGCTGGAGCAGATGCCGCCTGGGAGAGAAGGGCTTTCACAGAAAAGGCAACATCAGAGCTGACACTCCAAGGAACATTTACTGAACATCAAGTAGAGATAGATATCTCAGGCATAGTAAGGAGCACCTGCCAGGCATGATCACAAAAGAACTTGGTGGGTTCCAAGAACCCCAGGGACTTTGGAGTGTGTGTGGGGTAAGGTAGATGTGGCAAGAGAATGGATGGAACCTGTGAGCCTTTCCATAGAGCCAAGACATGGGAGAGATGATTTCTAACTGGAATGATCTGGAATATGCATTCCGAGGGGAGCTGTCCCAGCTGGACCTTGAAAGATTATGGAGGATTTCCATAGGGGACAACGGGAGAAAGGGCTTTTAAACTAAGTCTGTGGAGAGCTCACTATACTTCAGGTCCAGGCTGGCTGATACATTTGGAGGAGGAGTAGAGAAGGCCAAGAAAAAGGATGCCTGGGTGTTTTCTAAGGGACTCTCAACTGCACTTAGGCTTTTTTGGTAGGCAGTGGGAAGCCACTGAAAATGTTTGCCCCTGATACCCATCCACCATTATAATATTTATCATGTTGTCTTTTTTTTCTTCGAGACAGTCTCACTCTGTCACCCAGGCTGGAGTGCATTGATGCCATCTTGGCTCACTGCAACCCCTGCTTCCTGTGCTCAAGCAGTTCTTCTGCCTCAGCCTATTACAGGTGTGCACCACCACTCCCAGCTAATTTTTGTGTTTTTAGTAGAGATGGGATTTCGCCATGTTTACCAGGCTGGTCTCAGACTCCTGACCTCAGGTGATCGCCTGCCTTGGCCTCCAAAGTGCTGGGATTACAGGCGTGAGCCACCACGCCCCAAATATCATGTTGTCTTATCTCTCTTCCATTATTCTACATTTTTGTTTATTCATTCAAAAGATAATTTGCCTGTGATCCCAGCACTTTGGGAGGCCGAGATGAGTGGATTGCTTGAGCCTCAGGAGTTTGAGACTAGCTTGGGCAACATGGCAAAACCCCTTCTCTACAAAAAATACAAAAATTAGCCAAGTGTGGTGGTGCGTGCTTGTAGTCCCAGGTACTTGGGAAGCTGAGGTGGGAGGATCACTTGAGCCTGGGAGGCAGAGGTTTCAGTGAGCCATGAATGTGCCATTGTACTCCAGCCTAGGCAACAGAGCGAGACCCTGTCTCCAAAAAAAAGTAATTACCAAAATATCTACTATGTGCCAGAAATATGGGAAGCAGAAAAGATACAGGCCCTGTCCCTGTGGCCTTTGCAATCCATGGAAAGACTGACATTTACTTGTTATGATGCGGTTAATGTATAATTACAAACTGTGACTGAAAGGTGTGTGGTGCTGCAGGTGGGCTATAACTAAGAAATGGGCTGGGCATGGTGGCTCACGCCTATAACCCCAGCCCTTGGGGAGGCCAAGGTAGGTGGATTGCTTGAGGCCAGGAGTTTGAGACCAGCCTGGCCAACACAGTAAAACCCTGTCACTACTAAAAATGCAAAAATTAGCTGGGCTTGGTGGTGAGTGCCTCTACTAGCTACTCAGGGGACCGAGGCAGGAGGATCACTTGAACCTGGGAGATTGAAGCTGTAGTGAGTGGAGATTGCACACTGTACTCCAGCCTGGGTGACAGAGTGAGTGAAACTCTGTCTCAAAAAAAAAAAAAAAAAAAAAAAAGAAAAAAGAAAGAAAGAAATGGTGGGCTATAACTAAGGGATGGGAGCTGATCCTGATCTTGGGGCCAGGAAGGCCTTAGGCATGAATGGGATTTGGGAGTTAGGCAAAAGGGATGCAAGGAAGAGGGTTCCAGACAGGGGATTTTACAAGAGCAGAGGCCTGATGGCAAGAGGAAGTGTGGTACGTCTGAGAAATGGAAAGAAGTCTGAATAGCTGGAGAGCTGGGAGCAAGGGGAAGGGGAGGGCAGGATAAAGCTGGGGAGGGAGGCAGAGCCTTGTGGACCCTGATTAAGATTCTGATCATTGCATGGAAAGCAGTGAAAAGCTACTTTAGAGTTCTTAAGTGAAGAGGAGTGGGTGGTGTTACATGTTCATATTTGTATTTTGAAAAGATTGATCTGGCTGCAGTGTGGATAACAGATTGGAGGGGGCAAGAATGAATACAAGGGAACTGCATTAGGCTAATGCAGTGGTCCAGGTAGAGAAAACTGGGGCTTGGAGTAGGCTGGTAAAGTAGAGAGAGGGAAAGAGCAGGTGAACTTTCAGAGGTAAAACTGACAGAACATGGCGTTTTGTTTTGGTGGTTCTCAAAGTGTGTTCTGGGAATCCTGGGCAGTCCCTTGGGTCCTTTGACCCTGTGAGTTCAAAATTATTTTCTTTTTTTTTTTTGTTGTTGAGATGGAGTCTCGCTCTGTCACCAGGCTGAAGTGCAGTGGCACGATCTCAGCTCACTGCAACCTTCACCTCCCGGGTTCAAGCGATTCTCTTGCCTTAGCCTCCCAAGTAGCTGGGACTACAGGCATGCGCCACCATGCCCAGCTAATTTATGTATTTTTAGTAGAGACGGGGTTTCACCACATTGGCCGAGATGGTCTTGATCTCTTGACTTCATGATGCACATGCCTCAGCCTCTGAAAGTGCTGGGATTATGGGCATGAGCCACCACGCCTGGCCCTCAAAATTATTTTCATAATCATGCTGAGACATGACACTCAGTTATCTCACAAGTGTACAGTGGAGTTTTCCAGAGGTCATGTGCCTGAGGTGATGTCGTCACTGTACTGGCTTAAGGGCATGTGTGCTTGTATATGATTGTATTCTTAACATTTATTTTTTCCTCCACTGGTTTCTCCTGAGAAAATGTTTTTAAAGTTTCTGAGTTTTAATTTCAAATACAGTAAATATCAGTTGATACATCCCACATAAATAAAAGCTAAGTGCCATCAGTTTTAAGGTGCAAAGGGGTTCTAAGACCAAAAGGCTTAAGAATTACTATAGTATTGGATTGAATTTGCAGGTGTTTTCAGGAGGCTAAGGTGGGAGGATAGCTTGATTCCAGGAGTTTGAGCTCAGCCTAGGCAACATAGTGAGACCCAATCTCATTTAAAAAAAAATGAGGCTGGGTGTGGTGGCTCACGTCTGTAATCCCAGCACTTTGGGAGGCCGAGATGGGTGGATCACCTGAGGTTAGGACTTTGAAACCAGCCTGGCCAACATGGTGAAACCCCCTCTCTACGAAAAATACAAAAGTTAGCTGGGCGTGGTGGCATGCACCTGTAATCCCATCTACTAGGGAGGCTGAGGCAGGAGAATTGTTTGAACCTGGGAGGTGGAGGTTGCAGTGAGCTGAGATGGTGCCATTGCACTCCAGCCTGGGCACCAAGAGCAAAACTCCCATCTCAAAAAAAAAAAAAAAAAAAAAGAAAGAGAGAAAGAGAAAGGAAGGAAGAAAAATAATTTGCAGATATTGAGAGAGAGGGAGGTAAATTACTGCTTTGTGGAGATGAATAAATGGCATCGCCTTTCACTAAGACAGGAATATTGAAAGAGAGTGTGGTTCCAGGTGCTGGGAAGGGGCAGACTTAATGTTTTAGACATGTTGGTATTGAAGTGCCTCTGATACAGCCAACAGGAGATATCAGAGAGGCAGTTAGATATATAGGTCTCTAGCTCAGAGGGGAGAAAATCAGGGCTAGTGAAAAAATATTGGAAATTGTTATGTTGAAACCATGGGCCCAGGGGAGAGTGCCTAAGCAGAGACTATAGAATGAGAAGAAAAGAGGATCCATGATCGAGCCTTAGGAACCCAACACTTAGTGGCCAGTTAGAAGAGGATGAGCCTATGAAGGACAAAGAAAAGGAGTAACCAGAGAAGTAGGAAAGCAAATTAGGAGTGTGGGGAGAAGGCCTTACACAACCAGCCAGGTTGGTAAGGACAGACCAAGGGTAAGAGACAGAAACCTGTTCTTTTCATTCACAAATGTCTGAGTGCTTGGTGTGTGCTGGTACAGATAAGACTTTCTGGAAGGGAAACAGAGACAGGAGTCAAGGTCTAGCATGAGAGACTTGGAAAAGTCCTAGCAATAGAAATGGGGTCAAAGAAGTCCTTGGTTAGTAAGCCTTAACAATTCAGCCTTCCACCGGGTTCCTCTGGTGCCTCCTTCCCATCATCATTTACATACATGTGAATATTTAGTGATTCTGCAGCAAGCAGGCTACTCAGTTCACACTGCAGCATTTGCGTTGATGGGGAAGTGCAGGGTAGCCCAATCAAATTCCAGACTTGTTTATTTATTTGAAAGTCTTCCTTATTTTGGATTGAAAATCAGCTTTCTCTCACTTTACCCACTGATTCTAGTACTGCTCTCTTGAGCAGCAAATAAACATAGATAAAATCTTTCCCATATGACAGTTTTTCAAATATGTGAAGCCAGGTATCATGTTTACCATTTGTTTTTTCCATCATAATATGCATACCTTGAATTCCAGGTTTTTTTCAGGCCATTTAGTCTGTTAAACTAGTTCATGCTAAACAAACAAAACAGAAACAAACAAAACCCTACTAAGTAATGAGTTAATCCAAAAGAGTTAATCTCCCTGTGGGGAGATCACCAGGCAGGCAGGTGGAATTTCCCTACCTGAAGATATCGTCTCTCATACCTTGGCCTATGGAAATTCTACCTACCTTTGAAGCTCAAGCAATATTTTTCCTTGATACATTGGGTAGTGCCCTTAAGCCATGTAACCAAGCCTTAACTAAAGGACTTGTCGGCGGGGTGCAGTGGCTCATGTCTGTAATCCCAACACTTTGGGAGGCCAAGGCAGACAAAAATTAGCCAGGTATGATGGCAGGTGCCTGTAATTCCAGCTACTCAGGCCACTGAGGCAGGAGAATTGCTTGAACCTGGGAGGCAGAGGTTGCATTGAGCCAAGATCGTGCCACTGCACTCTAGCCTGGACAGACTCTTGCTCTGTCTCAAAAAAAATAAAAAAATAAAAATTATCCAGGTGTGGTTGTGTGCATCTGTAATCCCAGCTACTTGGGAGGCTGAGGTGGGACAATCACTTGAACCTGGGAGGTGGAGGTTGCAGTGAGCTGAGATTGTGCCACTGCGCTACAGCTTGGGCAACAGAGTGAGACTCCATCTCAAAAAAAAAAAAAGGACTTGTTCCTGCTGCATTCTGACTCCTGTATGGTCTAAGTTCGTCTTGTTAAGTGCCTTTGCCTCAGTTCTCACTCTGTCTTTGTCCTTATCTTGCCACTTTGTCCCATAGTGAGGCAAGCCATACTCCAACCCCTGAGTGGAGGCAATCAGGTTTTTTAGGAGTTTGGTAGTGAAATGGTGGGCCTGCCAGTTGCAGTGGTGCATGCCTGTAATCCCAGCACTTTGGGAGGCCAAGGTGGGTGGACTGCTTGAGCCCAGGAGTTCGAAACCAGCCTAGGCAACATGGCAGAACCCCTTCTCTCTGTCACCCAGGCTGGAGTGCAGTGGTGCCATCATGGCTCACTGCAGCTTCCACCTCCAGTCCTCTTGCCTCAGCCTCTCAAATAGCTGGGACCACAGGCGCTTGCCACCACACCTGGCTAATTTGTTTTTTGTAGAGATGACTTCTCATTATGTTGCCCAGCCTGGTCTCAAATTCCTGGTCTCAAGCGATCCTCCTACCTCAGCCTCCCAAAGTGCCGAGATTATAGATATGAGCCATCATGCCCAGCCCAGGATGTTTTTAGGCTAGAGATATGAGGAAGTGTATGAAGGGAGGGATAAAGACAGCTGAAAAGAAGGGGTTAAAGGTGATGAAGAGGAGACCATGGGGGAGCTGACTCCTGCTCAAGGAGATGAATCAAGGAGATGAATCAAGTCCAGGTAGACGGTTTATAATGCTTTCGCAAGGAAGAGAGGAGCCCTCTGCCTCTTGAGAGACGAGGAGGGAAAATTCAGGCAGAGGACAAGAAAGAATGTTGAAAGGATGAGGGTGGCTTATAGCGACAACTGGGCAGTAAACAGAGAGCAGTGTGCAGGACCAGCTTCCAGTCCTAGTACGGATTTGAAAGGGTAGAAACCAGGACTGCAGGGGTAGTGACCATACAGTTGAAACCAAAATGATTAGCTTCTTTCATCTCCAAAGGTTTTTTTCCCTCCTTGCTATAAGTTCTATGGTGCTAGATGAGATCAGAAACTTTGATGGTGGTAGCGGCTCCAAAATAAAATGGGAATTTTGAAAGTTGAAACATAGAAGATATTCTTAGGGTCTTGTGGAAATTCTACCCACTACTGTGGTCTACAGAGTGTGGTCCACTGTGAGCATATGGGTGAATATTAGTTAAGATTTTCTATTGAGAAAGAAAAAAATATTTGATTACTCTCCCCATCTCATCTGTCCCTGAAGAGAGAGGAGTTTACAAAATAGTTGGTGGCCAAAAAGCTATCTCTTTATACTTGCAATGACCTGCACATTAACATTGACCCAAAGCCCTAGAACTCCCTGCAGAGACAACTTCCTGACTGCATCAGCTTCCTGATTAGGGTTCTTCTATGAGAAGGGCTAGAATCTGAAAGCCTGTCTTTCAGCTTTAAGTCAGAGTACAAAGCAAAAGAACCTACCATATCTTAGGGTGAGAGTTTATCTTTGACTCCACTTCTTTGGGTTAAGGAGGCTGGTAGAGAGCTAGCGCTCACTGGGAGGAATGAGGATACCTGGCAGCTTAAACCCCACTCTTCTCCTTCTGTGTAAAATGCCTTCTTGGGAAGCTGTGGGCCTCTTAACAGTGCAACTGCTACTGTGCTCCTTTGCTTCAGTTGGTGCTGAGATGGGCCTGTTGGCATAGATGGCCCAGTGAGGCTAGAGCAAGTTCAGGCTGGAATACCAGGGAAGGGTGTCCCAAGAAAGCCTGTGACCCCTGCCTAGGCAGCCTTCTGAGACCTACGGAATGAGCTGTTTTGCATAGCACTGTGCTTTGTGCTGTCTGGCTCATTGCTATCACTGCTGGTAAATATGTAACCTTTAGTGAGTTTATGGTCCAGTATCCTATCCTGTCCAGCTCCCTGTCTGAGTTGCTCTCAACTGCTGTTGTGTATCTCCATTGGCTCCCAGTTTCTGAAATGAAGATTTAAAAACAAAACTGAAAATGCCCTGGAGCAGTTCTGCCAACTCCTGGTTTTTCCATTTGGTTCCTCTGATAGCCATTGGTTTGGGGAGACTTCCCTTTCCTGCTCCAGCCTGTGGGCCTGTGCACAATAGCCCCTGGCACATAGCCCATCAGATAACAAGGCTGGCTCTCTGCAGGCACAGTGTGGATTGGAAAAAGTGAAAGTCTCTGGCTGGAAATGAAAGCTCAGAGAACCTTTGCTGTTTTTCCCCCCAGGCCCTCCTGGGTCTGTAGTGCTGGTCTCATGTGAGCTAGTCCCATTCCACCTTGTAAAACCAGGGGAGAGTTCAGTGCAACTGATGAAGGAGGGTACAGGTGTCAGGGGGACCATGGATATTTTATCCCAGGGAAGTCTCACCCCAGACACTCCATGTAACAGATTCAGGGCATTTCATCCTGTTTGGGCATAGTTTGGACCAGTGTCTGAGGTTTCATCAATAAGAGGTTTTCTTTCTCTCCAGTCAGTCCCTTACAAGAGACATTTTTATTTGTTCTAGTTAAAATGTATAATACAGCTCCAGAGTGTGTTGGTCAGAGTTCAGTTGCGCAGAGGAGAACCCACTGTAGCTAGTTTCAGGAAGAAGAGATTCCATAAGCCAGATGTGCACAGTGTGGATTATGGAATCAATGAGGGAAGAAAGAGAAGCAGGCTCTAGGTTAAGACACACCACAGAGCATCCTCCCTCTTCTGTAATCAGGAAGCCACCGGTCCAGAAGTCCAGTGCCCCTCAGCTCTGGTCCACACCTGTCTGTCAGCATCAGCAAAGCTGGAGACCAGGTGTGGGGCCTCTGCTAACACTGTGGCAGAAAAACCAAAGGCTTCTGTGACTGTGCTCAGAAATAACAGGAAGCTTGTTAATCTTACAGAAGTGCATGTGATTGGCTGAACCTAAAGAAAGTCTTAGAAATACAGCTTTTAGCCAATTAGCTTCTGAATTACAGGAAGGCACACTAGAAGGGTGGAATCCATCTTGCACCTACCCCATATATCTGCCACAGAGTGAAGGGTACAAATGGGGTTCTACGGACTTCCTGCCGTGAGATAGGGTTATGTAGATATATACCTGTGCCAGCACATTTATAACTTCCAAAAGAAATTATGAGGTAGATAGTTATCCCCGTTTTTGCAATTGAGGAAATTGAGGTGAGAGCTTAGATCATTAGCTAATGAGTGGCAAAGCCTGACCTGAACCCATGTATATCTAATTTAAAAGCTTAGTCTCTTCTCCATGCACCTTGCTTCCTCCTTAGAGTTGCTTCTGCTGCTGACAAATGTTGCTGACATGTGGACTGAACTGCCACGGAACTTGTGGACTACCAAGATGTCATCCAAAGCTAAAAGTAGGAAGCAGGCAGTAGGCTAATTTTTATAAGCAAAGGGTTAAATAGTGCTCTCTCTGTGTTTTGTGGCATGATAGGGCTTAGGAAAACCATCCTTTTTTCACAGTTGCGCTGGAATTTTGTGTTACAGTAGCAAGGGAAGCAGCCAGGTACATGGGTGTGTGAGGTCTGGGTCACTGGAAAGTGGAGTAGTTTCCTTGGTCCAGATTTCCCCTAAACCTCCATCTTGTCTTTGCCTCCAAGCCCTCTGTTGGCTAAGCGGCATTTTATATCCCTGGCCTCTGACTCCCAAATGATCATGGAGAAAACAACCCTGAATTTGAGCTGCATGAAACATGGCACTGTGGAGGTGGCTCACACCTGTAATCCTAGCACTTTGGGAGGCTGAGGCAGGAGGATCTCTTGAGCCCAGGAGTTTGGGGCTACAGTGAGCTATGAACATGCCACTGCACTCCAAAGAAAGAAAGAAACATGGCACTGTGCTTTCCCTGTGCTGTCCCCATGTTAGCCTCCCTCCCACGCCTGGCAGGCCGTCTTACTTCCTTGTGAATGGAATCTCCATCCTCCATAGGGATTACTCATGGGGAACAGATGGCCTGGCCAGGTCAAGGAGAAGTTTTGTCTTGTGCCACTGTGTTGAGCAGCATGCCTACCCTTTTTGGAAATAAATTGTGTCCCCAAATTGCCTGCACTGAACTGTGTGAGAGTCACAAAGCCTGTTTTCTCTCTTCAGCCCCACCATTAAGTCACTTTATGGCTTTGGGGCTTGGGTTTCCCTCTGCACAATGTGGATGATGATAATGCACCACCACTGCAGGGTTAGTAGTAAGGGTTAAATGAGAGGTGACAACATTTTTTAAGAAAAAAAATATTGCCTTGGCTGATTTTATTGCTCTGTTAATTCACGGTACAATATCCCTAAATTTACACTCAGAGTAACTTTAGTTTCTGTTAGGGCTTAGAAAATAGGACAAATTATCTTCCATGGGCTGTTTGAGACCATTTCAAAGGCATGGCTCAGATACCACTTTATCTCAGAATTGGTGGCCTCTACCCTGTGAGTGAGATGTTGAGACAGGAAATCCAGCAAAATTCTATGCCTGTTTTCAGAGCAATTTTGTTTCTGGCCTCTGCTCTGGAGTCAGGTGGGGAAACCAGATTACTGAGGACTCCATGTTAGCTTTCCTGCCAGAGAGACATTCTTGGAGGGAGGCTGGGGTGATGTGTCCAAGAGGAGATTGGAAGTATTCTCCAATACCAATCCAGTAGCGAATTCATCAAAATGTATTCAGCACAACCACATGAACCATACGTTCTGAACAACTAACTTAATATAGAAGAATCAAAGAGTCAGTGGCTCATGCCTGTAATTCCAGAACTTTGGGAGGCTGAGACAGGCGGATCACCTGAGGACAGGAGTTCGAGACCAGCCTGGCCAATGTAGTGAAACCCTTTCTCTACTAAAAATACAAAAATTAGCTGGGTATGGTGACGGCCGCCTGTAATTCCAGCTACCTGGGAGGCTGAGGCAGGAGAATTGCTTGAACCCAGGAGGTGGAGGTTGCCTTGAGCCAAGATTATACTACTGCATTCCAGCCTGGGCAACACAGCAAGACTCTATCTCAAAAAAAAGAGTCAGTGTCAGTTTCTTGAAGGTCATTGAAAAACAATAGTTCAAGCTTCTTAGAAAATGTATTTCAAAGAGAAACCCTCTGGCCAGGTATGGGGGCTCATGCCTTTAATCCTAGCACTTTGGGAGGCCAAGGCTTGAGACCAGCCTAGGCAACATAGCAAGACCCCATCCCTAGAAGTGCATACACACACACACACACACACACACACACACACACACACACACACACACAGAGCAAGACTCCCCGACATTCTTTTTTTCCCCATTAAGTATTTTTCTTCCTTCTGAGGGCCTTTGAAATAGTGGTAGTCTCTCTGGTTCAAGGAGTTTGTTGAACTCCATGTCTGTCAGGCCCACCCTCTTTTCCAGAATGTTCTAAGACCCTGGACTGGGCTCTTGAGCACCCTCTGCTATAGATGCTTAGTCCTTGGTACGCTACCTCTACTTCCAGGCACAGGCTGAGTGCTTCTGGCTCCACATGAGCTTTTGTTTTGTTTTGTCTTTGAGACAGGGTCTCGCTCCATCACCCATGCTGGAGTGCAGTGGTCCAGACATGGCTCACTGCAGCCTCAACCTCCCAGGCTCAAGCAGTCATCCTGCCTCAGTCTTCCAAGTAGCTGGGTTCACAAGTGTGTGCTTGGCTAATTTTAAAAATATTTTTTGTAGAGATGGGGTCTCACCATGTTGCCCAGGCTGGTCTCAAACTCCTGGCCTCAAGCATTTCTCCTGCCTCTCAAAGTGTTGGGATAATAGGTGTGAGCCCCTGCGCCTGGTCACACATGAGCTTTTGAGCGATAGGAAATATATATATACATAAATGTATAAACATGTATACACACACACATACGTGAAACTAAAACTGAGTATCTCAGATTTTCCATCTAAAATTGTCTGGACTAGGGATCTATCATGAAGAAAGGAGGGAAGCCAGGCATGGTGGCACCTGCCTGTAGCTGAACGGGGAGAATTGCCTGAGCCCAGGAGCTCAAGACTAGCCGCGGCAACATAGTGAGACCCTGTCTCTGAAAACAAAACAAAACAAAACAATAAAACAGAATAGAATGAGTCAGGTACTTCCCAAGGTCTCCAACTACCAAACTTGGTCTCTCTTGCTTCCTTAGCCATTTCCACAGAGCATCTTGCCTGCAGTTCCATTTCAGAAAACCTAGTGCTATAGCCCCTGAACTACACTGGAGAAACCGGCCAGCAAGGAAAGTAGCCTGCATTGTTGAGGGATGGTACTTCTGCTTTTCCTGGTGTCTGGGAATTGTTGGGTCCTGGGAGAGAGGTAAGGGGTGGTAGATAAGGGAGTGGAGGGCTCTTGTGTCTCTGGTTTTCTAAACAACAGGATACATTTGTTCCCTTCAGAACAGGAAAAGGGTTCAGGATAAGAGTCCTATGTTTAAGTTTTGAAGCTACGAGAAATATTTGTGTGGGTATTGTTAAAGCTTTTTTTAAACCTTCTGAAAATTGACTCTTCTGGTTTGTCTGGTGAGCTTAGGAAGGAAAAAAGTTGCAAACTTTTGGCTTCATTTTTGTCTCCTCTGATCATGGAAAGCAACACAGCCAGTCAGAAAAAGCTCTTGGGCTAGGAGGAGGGAGGACCTGATTTATTGGACTCAAACTCCCTTATGGCAGAAAAGCATTGCTCAATGACTTACAAAGTATGTCTCTGCACACCTCTGTCATTCACTAACATTAGGATGATAAACCATTTCATCTAACAAGCTGATGTGGTGAAAATACCTGTAAATTGGTTTTATAGTCTCTTACCTGTAAAACATAAATAATTGTTTTTGGGTGTTTGGGGTTTTTTTTTTTTTAAGATTTAAGTTCCTTGAGTCTCCATTTCCTCCTCTGTTAAGTAAAGCAAATGCTTAGCTTTCAGGATTGTTGAAAGGATTAAGTGAAGTAACAAATGTTATAAAAATACCTTGTGGAATGCTTGCCACTTAACAGGCACTCAAAAAATATTTGCCAAACCTCTGTTGTAGGGATGTTGAAAATCAAATGAGGTTAATTACTGTGAATGTGTAACAAAAAGTAAAGCACCACATAAATGCAAGATAATATCATTACTCAGACCAGCCTGAGCAACATAGCGAGACCCTGTCTCAGTTAAAAAAAAAAAAAAAAAAGATAATAATTTTCTTTTTTTCTTTTTTTTTTTGGAGACTGAGTCTCGCTCTGTCGCCCGGGCTGGAGTGCAGTGGCCGGATCGCAGCTCACTGCAAGCTCCGCCTCCCGGGTTTACGCCATTCTCCTGCCTCAGCCTCCTGAGTAGCTGGGACTACAGGCACCCGCCACCTCACCCGGCTAGTTTTTTGTATTTTTTAGTAGAGACGGGGTTTCACCATGTTATCCAGGATGGTCTCGATCTCCTGACCTCGTGATCTGCCCGTCAGACGGCCTTCCAAAGTGCTGGGATTACAGGCTTGAGCCACCGTGCCCAGCCACGATATCATTACTCTTAAACCAGAAAGTATGGGAGTGGGTAGGAATGGAGAAGGCTGGCTTTTGATCCTGGCCAGTCCATCAGGAGGGTCTTTTTACCTGATACAGGTAGAGAACAAATAAGGGGAGACACTGGCTGGGGGAACAGGGCAGCAGAGAGAAATGCACAGGTATATTCAGTTACCTTTCCCTAGTCCCCACTCTCAAAATATTGCCGGGACCCAAAACTAAAGAGGACTAAGCTGATGCATTGAGCGGATGGGAGGAAATGATGTTAGTGCTCTAGAGGAAGATGGTGACATTAGGAAGGAGTAATTATATATAAGAATTTTTTAAAAAGCTAGTCTGATTGCCAGCTAAAATTGGTCTCATAGGGGTTATTCTGGTTTCTGTTTTGTGCCAAGGTTTTTTAGGTCGGATATGCCGTAGTGCCTGCTCCATCTCTGGAGTTTGTTTCCTATTAGGAAGGGACTTTGTTTGCCTGAGGGAGCTGGCACATGCTGGACGTTGGTGCCATGACCCATCTGAGTCACATTCCTGACCTCTAGGGCCTAGTGTCTCTGAGTTGGCCCCATGCCTGCTCCTCTTGGGCCACACACCCTGGGCTCTGTTGTTGAAAGCCTCCTTTATGTGCTCTAGGCTCCCAGAACCCTGGCCGAAGCTCACCTCCCCCTGGCTATGTTCCTGAGCGGCAGCAGCACATTGCCCGGCAGGGGTCCTACACCAGCATCAACAGTGAGGGGGAGTTCATCCCAGAGACCAGCGAGCAGTGCGTGAGTATAGAGGGGCTGGGATATGCCCATGGCCTGTATCAGCAGACCAGGGTCATAACAAGGGGCTCTCAGTTGTCACAGTGCAGAACTGAGGGACATGAACCACATTTGAAAGCTCTTTTATAAATTAGGCCTGCCCAAATATGGATTGTCCCTTTTTAAGGGCCAAATAACAATTTCTGCCAAAGATGGGATCTAAAGGATCTAAACTACATAGTCTCCTTGCTGTTGGGTGAGCATTTAACAGATTTTCCTTCATCGTGGTCCTCTCATTGTTCCTACAGGCAGGCACCACCATGCCCAGCTCATTTCAGTAGTGTTTTAACATATGACTGGTTCTACAGTGACAGGTTATGTTTTTTCATTGGATATATTTTAGTTATACTGTTACTTGATGAAAGATAGGGAGTAAACCATATCAAAATTACACTGTAGGATTGGTTAGTCTGACCATTTATGATGGTAGACAGTTGTATTAGTTATCTATTGCTCCATAACAAATTACCACAAACCTAGAGGCTTAAAACAATATACATTTATCATTTTCCAGTTTCCCTGGGTCAGGAGTCCAGGCATGACTCAAGTGGGTCCTCTGCTGAGGGTCACACAAAACTGCAATCAAGGTGTCAGCCAGGCTGCCTGCCTTTCTTGAGTTTGAGGCTCTCTTCTAAGCTTAGATGGTTATTAACAGAATTCAGTTTCTGTGGCTGTAGGACTGTGGTTCCTCTTTTCTTCTGAATGTTACCTAAGGGCTTCTCTGAGTTCCCTTCCTAGAGGCCACCTGGAGTTCCTTGCCATGGGGCCCTCTCACAACATGGCAGCTTCTACAAGGCCAGCAGGAGAATCTCTTGCTCCAGTCTGCAAAGATGGAGTCATAAAAATCACATAATCATAGGAATGAATGTTCTGTGTTCTTTGCCATAGTCTGTTGGCAAGAAGCACATCACAGGTTCTACTTGCACTAAAGGGAAAGGCAGTTCATTGGGACTAATTGATAGAGGGAGCGATCACCTTAGGGTGTGTACCACAGTGGCTCAGCCATTTTAGTGGCTTTTAAACTGGTGGCTTACTTGATGCAAATGGCAGTTTGGCTTAGTGAACTCAGCAAGGGTGAGATCTCTAGTGTCATTCTGGTCTTTTCAATAAACTTGCTTTGATTGTAAAAGAAAAGGCTGCTCTTATACTTTCTGGGATTTGGCCTGAGAAAGGGAAATTTCTTAAGGGGAAAATATCCAACAGAAGGCCTGTGCTGTCACATGGGAGATTTTACAAAAAACTGATTCTCGTTAACTTTTCTTTCATTATTCAAACTATATAGGCTATGAGAAGCCCTTTGTATTCTTCTTTCTTCTATACTCCTTCCTTCCAGATAAATTCATGTTTGGAATAATGACCTGGAGTGCCTTTAGCTGCAGATTTCCTTTTTGGGCATTTTACTGACCACCCTTTCTGGTTTCTCTAACCAGGGCACTTCTGGATATCAGCTGTTTTAGGGGTGACTTGGGTGTAAAATCCCAAAGATTGCAGATGAGCTTGATTGCCCTCAGTCTGTGTTCCTCTCCATGGTCCTATAATCTGTCCATTTCACTTTTTTACTTTGCCTGCATGGCCCTGGAAGGCATGGGAGGATTTGACTCCTAGTGAGGACAGACTTTTAGAAGGAGGCCAAGGAAGGCAGTGGCTGGGGATTACCAAGGTCCTCCCCCAGTGCCTGCCTCTTTAGCTGAAGAGAATTGCTCCTGGTAACAGGCTATTTGAGATCAATCTGCTTAGCAGGAATAGACGTTGCATTGTATGTAATGAAAGAATATTCCAGTGTGACTTTATTGAAAAGTGAAAGTATAAGTTTATTTTGTTTTTTCTTTAATCAGGTTTAAGTAATTGCATCTATTTACTGATTTTTAGAATGAACAAAGCATGGTTCATGTTAATTTTTTGGCCTAATTTTTCCAACAAAAATTATGCCAGTCCAGGCGCAGTGGCTCATACCTGTAATCCCAGCACTTTGGGAGGCCAAGGCAGGAGGATTGCTTGAGGTCAGGAGTTCAAGACCAGCCGGGGCAACATAGCAAGACCCTGACTCTAAAAAAAAAAAAATTTAATTAGCTGGGCATAGTGGCACACCTGCCTGTAGTCCCAGCTACTCAGGAGGCTGAGGTGGGAGGATCACTCGAGCCCAGGCTGCAGTGAACTGTACTCCAGCTTAGGTGACAGAATGAGACCGTGTCTCAAACAACAGCAACAACAACAAAATGCTAGCACAATGTAACATCCTTCACTCCCTGCTTGATTTCTGACATAAAGAACGTCATTTTTTACAAGAGCGTTCGCAGGACTCAGCAGTTTTCCCCAAGGCCTCTCGTGAATCTTTGGTATTCTTCTTCCACCACACCTGCCCTGTTATTTATTTGTCCATTTTGTCTTTTTCTGTTAACTGGTCTAAATTTGCCAAATACCCATCAGATGGATTGAAAGCAGTTCTCTCCCATGTTGGTTTCATCCACTTTGGCTATGCTATATCCTTAGCAACATTTGCAGTTTTACTTTGCAATAAATTTGCCTTGATTGGCAGATTTTTAAAAATCATATATGACAGCATGACCTAAAGCATTTGAAATTATGGGTGGGGATGGACCCTAGTATTAAATGGGAAAAAATATTTGAGTTGGAAACTAATTTTATGGAGGTCATTAGTGAGTTTTCATAATTCTGATACTTTGTTTCCCTGTGTAATTTTTTTTTTAGTTAATTAAAAAAATATTTAAACAGAAACAAGATCTCACTATATTGCCCAGGCTGGTCTTGAACTCCTGAGTGCAAGTGATCCTTCCCTCTCGGCCTCCCAAAGCGCTACGATTACAGGCATGAGCCACCAAGCCCGGCCCCTATGTAATGTTTAATGTTGGAGCTCGGATAATCAATATTCCGAAATTGAAGACCGCTCCCCACCCCACCCCACTTTTGTGCAGAGAAAATGAAAGGGAGGACCTTCAGGACATTGATTGGAGAAAAAGTGATTCCAAAGGCCTTTTGTTGCTGCATTTGACCAGGGGCCAGAGAAATATTGTAACATATTTAGTTATCTATTACCTCTGCATTGGACCAGGAACTGGGACATTTTTGTTCTGGTATCAGCTGTGCACTAACTAGTTTTATGACTTTAGACAAGTCTTCTAACCTTTCTAGGCCTGTAGTGCTCATCTGTGAAATGAGGCAATACTTGTCTTTGTAAATTATAAATTATGGAGTGTAAACAGAAGCATTATGGTCCCACCCAAACTCACTGGAAGGCTCAGCAGGGTAGTACCATCTCCAGCGCCAGGCTCCAGTGTTAATGAGCCAAGAACATGCCAACAAGAAAAGCAGAGCCTCTGCTTTGCTCTCCTGCCAGAGCTCCTTAGGATGCCAGCCAAGCATTTTTCTCCCTCCTGGAAACTTGCCTTTTAAACTAAGGGGGAGGATGGTACCTTTCTAACCATTCTTCCCACTGCATGGGGAGAAAAGGACACTTTCATATTTTGACAAAAGCCCATTTGCTGGCCCTTTCCATAAAACCTGGGTCACTGGGGGGAATTGGGGCTGGGGGGTGTGGCTTCATTGTTTGACTTGCCTTACAGATGCTGGATCCCCTGAGCAGTGCAGAAAATTCCTTGTCTGGAAGCTGCCAATCCTTGGACAGGTCAGCAGACAGGTATGGGACTGTGGGTGGCTTGGAGGGTAATGCATAGGCATTTTTGGAACTGATGGGTTGAGGAAGAAGAGTTAGCTCTGCAGACCCAGGGTTAAAGCATTATGCTTCTAGGAAATTTCCCAAACACTACCAGAATGTTATGATTGCATAATTAAATGAATGTAATAATAGCTCATAAAGTAGCAGCTCATTTATTAAGTACTTGCTTTGTTATTCTAACTGCTTTACATGTTTTGACTTTCCACGTAATATATGCCTTTCTCATTCTTTTGGCTTCACTGCTGTAATCTGAACTGAGAAGGAGTAGACTGTCAGTGTTTTAGGGGAAAAACTAAATTCTCATCCATTGTTTTACCACCATTTTTTATTCCAAGTGTTTTTGGTGGAGTAAGAAACTGAAACCCAAAAACAGAATATCCAGAATGCCTAGCGTACCACACCACCTGCTTGGTGTATATCTCCTTCTTAAACTTTGGGAGGAAACAAGTGATGTCCTTTACATACCAAATAGAAAGGGTATGTTTGGAGAGGCCTTGACATTGATCTTGCCACTCCCTTGCCTCTGCCTCATTATGCCCAAGAGCACTTTTGATCACCTCTGTCTGGGCTTAGGACTGTGTTCAGAGGCTATGGAGCAGGTTTGGGGATTTTTTTACTTTGTGTAACTGATTAATTGTTCATTTGGGTAGTGATATTGTGACTGTGGCTAAATTTGTGCATTGTCTTGCCTAATAGACCTGAGCACTGATGAGCACTGTCTTCCCTTTAGATATCATAGAATACAGTTATGGTTACTTAGTTTCCAATGTGTTGCCTTGTTTGGGGTTTGCTTTCCAACCAGGGGAGTAAGAAGACACAGGCAGGAGTGCCAGGGCTTGCTGTCATAGACTGAGGGCTCTGCCAAGACAGGGATTGACTCTGGCTTTGGACTCTCTCCTAAGCTTTGGAGGGGAAAGGGGAGAGAAGAGGACTACAGAAGGTGTAGTAGTTGGGAAACGAGGGGGCAGCCCCCCTGTGCCACTGCCTTGAGAGTTTCAAACCTGTGGCCCCCACAAAAGGCCAGTAAGCACTCTTGTATAAGGGAAAGGGCCATTCAGGTGGATGCTGGGAAAGACAGCTAAATTTACCTGCCTCTGTATTCTTGGGTTTTTTCCTCTGTCCCTACAGTACTTTATTTTCTTCTCATTGTGAATGACCTGGACTTACTTCCTTGAGGTCCAGCCTGCCTTGGGCTCAGGGCTCTCATCTTCCCTTCATGGGATCTGGGAAGGGGCATGAGATCTGGAGTCAGACAAACCTAGATGCAGTCCCAGCTCCACCAAATATTAGTTGAACGGCTTCAGACAAGTCTTTTAACCTCTCTGTTCCTGAGTTTCCCCATCTCCGAAATGGGATGGTGGTGATTAAGCTGAAAGAAAGATGCCTGGTTTAGCAGCAAGGACATAGACTTTGGGGTCACAGACCTGGATTTGAAGTCTGGCCTTGAGGCGCAGTGGCTCACGCCTATAATCCCAGCACTTTGGGAAGCCGAGGCAGGCGGATTACCTGAGGTCAGGAGTTCGAGACCAGCCTGACAGGCATAGGGAAACCCCCGTCTCTGCTAAAAATGCAGAGGTTGCAGTGAACCGAGATCGCCCCATTGCACTCCAGCCCGGGCAACAGTGTGAGACTCTGTCTCAAAAAAAGCAAAAAAATTAGCCGGGCATGGTGGCACATGCCTGTAGTCCCAGCTACTTGGGAGGCCAAGGCAGGAGAATAACTTGAACCCAGGAGGCGGAGGTTGCAGTGAGCCAAGATTGCGCCACTGCACTCCAGCCTGGGTGACAGAGCGAGACTCCATCTCAAAAGAAAGTCTGGGGCTGGGCGCGGTGGCTCATGCCTGTAATCCCAGCACTTTGGGAGGCCTAGGCGGGTGGATCACAAGGTCAAGAGATCGAGATCATCCTGGCCAGTGACGCGTGCCTGTAGTCCCAGCTACTTGGGAGACTGAGGCAGGAGAATCGCTTGAACCCATGAGGTGGAGGTTGCAGTGAGCTGAGATTGTGCTACTGCACTCCAGCCTGGCAGCAGAGCGAGACTCGGTCTCAAAAAAAAAAAGAAAAAGGTCTGGCCCTGTCTTCCTAGCTCTGTCTTTGAGCAAGTAAATAGGACTGTGTGTGCCTAATCTGTAGGGGTGTCTGTGAACTCAGAAACGGCATAGCTGCTCAACAAGTGGATCTGCTATTATGTTATTTTTATTATATGGTATATTTGCTACCTCAGAGCATTCTGAGGATTAAATGAGAAAAAACTCACTTTAGAAAATAGGTAAGAAAGCAGCAACCTATAAACGATGATGCTGTGGCTATTTTTGTTACTCCCTGGGCAAAGGATTCTCTTGGAGCTCTTTTCCTGTTATAGAGGTGGGAAGAAAGGCCAAGGAGGGAGAAGGCTGTGCAGCCAGGCTGGAGTTGGGTCAGATGGGGGAGATTTACCACTCAGGGTGCTGTCAAATTTGGGTCACAGACTAGTGAAGGGAGAGTGGAGAAAGCAGGAGCTGGGCTCAGGAAAGGGCTGTTTCCCGCAAAATCTGCTTCCCCCACCTAACGCTGTGGCAGGGATTAGAAAGGGAGACTGCCTGGATGCCCTGCTGGGTTGCTGTAGAAATGTGCAGGGAGTCCGTTTTTTCTTTTTGTTTTCTCCAGCCCATCCTTCCGGAAATCACGAATGTCCCGTGCCCAGAGCTTCCCTGACAACAGACAGGAATACTCAGGTGAGTTCCACAGAGCCTGGGTGGGCAATGCAGGGTGTCTGGGTGGGGCCTCAGGTGGCTCTGCTTCAACTGTTCTGAGTCAGTAGCTCTCCTTGGGCTTGCTGCTTTGAGGTCTTAGGTGACTTGGGGGCTTGGGGGCTTAAGTGGCTCACATTGACCTACCCAGAAGCCAGTGATTCCCCCATCTTACTCAGATCGGGAAACTCAGCTTTATGACAAAGGGGTCAAAGGTGGAACCTACCCCCGCCGCTACCATGTGTCTGTGCACCACAAGGACTACAGTGATGGTGAGTGCTCCTTCATCTGCTCCCTGCTGGCTGCCTCAAGAAAGGACGAGCCGCCATGAGGAGGGTGGGCTCGTCCATGCAATGCCTGTATTTTCCTTCATTCCTGAGGAATTGTGGCTCAGACTTGAGGCATGGGAGACAGGAAAAAAACAAAAACAGGGAAGATAGTATTTGTAGACCAGGATGCTGCCACTGGGAACTCTGACCTTGGTTCGAGCCAATGGTATGCTCCAGGGTCACCATCTCTCCCATACCCTCTTCTGCCCCACAGCAACAGGTGGCCTGGGGCTCTGCAGAGGGGTAAGGAGTAGGATGCAAGGAAATCGGTGCCTTTGGGTATGGCTTGGCCTTCCAAGCAATTGTGAGCCCGCGGGCCAGCCATGCACCTTCCCTTTGGTCGGATCTCCCTGAACCAGACTACTTCCTAGTTTCTGCTTTTGTCCTGATTCTTAGAGTGCTTGGGACAGCAGTCTCTGTGGAATGAGTCAGGTGGGAGGGTGGACAGGATGGGCTGGAGCTGGTATTATCTATCACTTCTGGCTCAGACCTGGTTTGTACATTCAGCCTTGTAGCCCGGGGTGTGACTTGCTCTACTCTGGCCCTTGCACCCTTTCAGGCAGAAGAACATTTCCCCGAATACGGCGTCATCAAGGCAACTTGTTCACCCTGGTGCCCTCCAGCCGCTCCCTGAGCACAAATGGCGAGAACATGGGTCTGGCTGTGCAATACCTGGACCCCCGTGGGCGCCTGCGGAGTGCAGACAGCGAGAATGCCCTCTCTGTGCAGGAGAGGAATGTGGCAACCAAGTGTGAGGAGCTGTCCCTGGCTAGGAGGAGACTGCCAAGGCGTTCTCAGACAAGCTACAGGGGCATAGCAGCTGGGCCCCTTGGACCCTTAGGCTCAGCAGGTGGTGGCTTTGGCCCACATGCACCACATGGGATAAGCCTTGGAGTGCCTGAAGCCTGGCTCCACTGTTGTGTGACGAGCCTCTTCTCCTCTCTGATCTTTAGTTTTTCCATGTTTAAACTAGGGAAGAGCACACCCTTCATCCCTGCCATATTAAGATATTTAGGGGCTTTGGAAGGAAATGTATTTATCAATGCAGAAGAGCATTTAACCATGACTTCAGCCAATCCTCTGCTTCTTAGGACTCTGACTTCAGGTCCGAGTGACTAGGGCTCTGGGCTTGCTCCAGATTGTGGTGGAGATGCTCTTCTAAGAGAAGATGTGATGGTGGTGGGTGAGGGGGAGCCTGAGCCAGAGGCCCTGTTCCTGGAGAATGAAGGGGATATTCTTAAATAATGTACACAAAGTAACTCTTTCCTTCTGCTCTCCTATAGCTCCCAGTGCCCCCATCAATTGGCGCCGGGGAAAGCTCCTGGGCCAGGGTGCCTTCGGCAGGGTCTATTTGTGCTATGACGTGGACACGGGACGTGAACTTGCTTCCAAGCAGGTCCAGTTTGACCCAGACAGTCCTGAGACAAGCAAGGTACACTTTCCCCATGGTCTGACTTCCAGTTCCCTCCTTTCAGCAGAAATGCTTGTCTTACCACACAGAGTAGTTGCTTGAGATGCTGTAGGTTGCTTCCTCTGTTATTCTTCCCAGACTCCCTTTCTGTCCATCCTGGCACCAGCCACAGGGTGAAAGGACTGTGGTCTGAAGAGCACCAAGCACCTGGTGGGAGGGATCGGGTACAAGGAACTAAGCTGATGCCAAAGTACCAAGTAACCCAAACTGAGAGGTGATAACCTGTGCCACAAAGGGGACTCCCTGCCCTCCCCCAGACAAGTATCTCTCCCCGGCCCTCAGCCCAGTAAGGAGCTGTGGGGCTCCTTTACTTGGTCCAGCTCTAAAGGAGGAATCATATGGCCTGGCTTTGCAGTTCAGCTTTCAGCGTGGCTGACACTTCAGGTTGAGTGGACAAACAGCAGTTACCTTAACTAAGCACCCACAGCCCCGTCTCTCACCTCCCTGCCTCCTTCCACCCATGGAAGTGCCACCATCCCAAGGCCTGCCCAGCATTGTGGCCGAGGGCTAGACAGTTAAGAGAGTCCCCCTTTTCTCCAGCTGCAGTTCCCAAGGCAGACCCCTGTGAGGCCACTAACTAGGGCAAGCTGAGCTGAACCCAAGCGGGCAGAACTGGGGCCCTGAGAGCTGAGGCGACCACTGACCCCTCCCCTAGGAGGTGAGTGCTCTGGAGTGCGAGATCCAGTTGCTAAAGAACTTGCAGCATGAGCGCATCGTGCAGTACTATGGCTGTCTGCGGGACCGTGCTGAGAAGACCCTGACCATCTTCATGGAGTACATGCCAGGGGTACGTGCCCCTTGAATGCATGTGAGACACACACAAAATAGGGCCTGACCTGGGAGCTGGGGCCTGCAGGATAGGGGTCACCTTGGATAGGAGTTTGAACACCTGAGGCTCCAGAGGCCCAGAGGAGCAAAGTGAGGTGATGGTGGGACTTGGAGTCAGGAGGGCCCCGTCTCAGGCTGCAGTGGAAGTATGAGATGATAGCTGTCCTAGGTCCAGCCCTCCCCTGAGGCATGCAGGGCTGGCCCACTGTCCAGTAAATACAGCCTTCATCTGGAGCAGAGAGGCCTCTCTGCTCCTGGATTCGGGTGGCGCGCTGCTTGGGAAGGACTTGTGGTACTCTCTTTTCCAAAGTGCGTGACAGCTCCTGGCAAAATGCCCTGCACAGCCAAATAGGAATTGAACAAATCACTCCTTTGCTGCCATACTAGGGGCTGGAATGGGCTTGCCCCTCCACTAGCCCTCCCCTGAGGGGACTCCTCTGACTCCTTGTGGCTGCCAGGGCTCGGTGAAAGACCAGTTGAAGGCTTATGGTGCTCTGACAGAGAGCGTGACCCGAAAGTACACGCGCCAGATCCTGGAGGGCATGTCCTACCTGCACAGCAACATGATCGTTCACCGGGACATTAAGGGTGAGCAGGGCCAGGATGTGTGGAGTCCCCAGGACCTGGGTTCAAGTCTACCATTGAGTGCCTGCAGGGGCCAATCACTTAACTATTCTGAACTTTATGAAAAATGGGACGCCAGTTGTTTCCTTGAGGAACTGGTGAGAAGATTGGTTGAGCAATATGGGAAAATATTGCCTCTACATGTTGACCACGGAGATGGTCATTTGTGTGGTAGATCTGAGATTCCCCTTCATTAAATCCTTTGCCCCTTGCAGTTCATGTCTAATTCAGTGGTAGCCCCGCCCTCTCTACCAGCTCTCAGTGACCTGGGGGTGGAGAGGATGGGAGAAAATGCAAGAGGGTCCAGGGTTGCAGCCTCTGCCCTTTCATGCCTCAGGAGCCAACATCCTCCGAGACTCTGCTGGGAATGTAAAGCTGGGGGACTTTGGGGCCAGCAAACGCCTGCAGACGATCTGTATGTCGGGGACGGGCATGCGCTCCGTCACTGGCACACCCTACTGGATGAGCCCTGAGGTGATCAGCGGCGAGGGCTATGGAAGGAAAGCAGATGTGTGGTGAGCACTGGGACATGCAGAACCCCTTCTCCCACCCAGGCTGTAGTGGCCCTCCATTAGGAACACACCCTGGGGACTTTGTGGTATGGCAGGAGGGAATGCGCCCAGGGCCCAGGCTGCAGTGTGTGCAAGGGTATTGTTGGGTGCAGTAGCACACACACCAGATGGCTGGTGTTTTTACCTCAGATCAAAGCACACTCCATTAGAGTTGGGAAGTTAGGCCATGGAAAACATCCCTTATGTTTGCTAAATCTCTTAAGGAAGCAAGATCCACTCTGAAGGCCTGGACCAGTCTCTCAACAGGAGCAGGTTTCTGTCCCTTCTCCTAGCACTCAAGACAGTTTGCACTTGCTTGACAACCTTGTGTCTATCCCCTGAAATGGCCCCTAAGTCATGAGAGCTTCTCCCTTTGGAAAGCTATTGTGGTGGGCTGAATAATGTCCCCGCAAAGATGTCCACTGCCTAATCCCTGGATCTGTAAATGTGATTGTATATAGCAAAGGGCCTTTGCAGATAGGATTAGGTTAAGGGTTTTGAGATGGGTGGATTATCCTGGATTAAGGGTCCTTATAGAAGGGTCTCAGGAGGTCAGAGTGGCTAATAGGAGGTGAGACGATGGAAGCAAGAGGTTGGAGTAATACAAGGAGGGGATCATGGGCCACGAAATGCAGGTGGCCTCTAGAACCCAGGAAAGGCAAGGAAACAGGTTCTCTCCTCAGAGCCTCCGACAGGAAGCAGCCCTGCCGCCACCTTGACTTTAGTCCTGTGAGACTGATTTTAGACCTCTGACCTTCAGAACTGTAAGATGATGCATTTCTGTTGTTCTCCTGCCTCTTAAGTTTGTGGTCATTTGTTAGAGCAGCTGTGGGTAGCTAATACAGTTATTATAGAGTTCTTAGAGTTCTTTCTATCAAGGCGGTGATTCTCTTTTTCCCAATTTCAAAAAGTGCCCAGGGGTGTGGTGAGTGTAGGTCCATGAAGCCCAGGTGGACAGGGATCCAAGCTGAGGTATGCCTCAGCTTGGCCTGTTTTGCACCTCAGCATGCTCTGAGAAAGGCGCCTCCTTCTGCAGTGGTGGGCAGGACAGCTGGGAGTCCAGGGCTGGCTGAGGGGTGACAAAGGGTTCTCTTTCCAGGAGCCTGGGCTGCACTGTGGTGGAGATGCTGACAGAGAAACCACCGTGGGCAGAGTATGAAGCTATGGCCGCCATCTTCAAGATTGCCACCCAGCCCACCAATCCTCAGCTGCCCTCCCACATCTCTGAACATGGCCGGGACTTCCTGAGGCGCATTTTTGTGGAGGCTCGCCAGAGACCTTCAGCTGAGGAGCTGCTCACACACCACTTTGCACAGCTCATGTACTGAGCTCTTATGGCCACGCAGCTGCCAGTTGCCCTTTGCTGCATGGCAGGGGGCTGCTGCAGGGCTCAGTGAAGTTGCTGCTTCTCCCAGGCAAGGCTGTGGACCATGGAGTGGCAGCCCAGCCAGTGTCAGTCTGTGCCCTTCCGCCACTGGGGCTCAGAGCCGGGGTGGGGTGGCTGCAGCCTCAGGACTGGGAGCCCCCAGCCTGGCAGATCCAGGAGCTCCAGTGTCCTGAGCTCAGTGTGGAGGGGTCGGGGCTGGAAACAGTGTGCAAGGCGGCCATGGGCCCCACCCTCGGGGATATGTCCTGACACTGCAATCGGCACCGAAGCCCAGAGGGTCTGGGGGCACGGGACCGATGCCAGGGTAGGAAGAGTGTTATTTTCATTCAAAGTGTTACTTTGTTTTTCCTTCAAATGTCTGGAGACCACCAGGGCGTCTCTGGGCTGGATGAGCTCCCAAAAGCCTGAGGGAAAGGCCAGGACTCGCTAGCAGTGGCAGGCAGAGGCCCAGGCTGCCATCCCCTAGAGCCCAGGTTGGCTCTGCCAGTCCTGTCCTTTACCAAAGATGAATGAAGCAAATGTCATGCTGCCTTATTCAGGGAAGGAGGAGCCTGTCCTGCTTGTGGCCATGACCCTGCCTCTCCCAGGCAGGGGCCCGCGATGTGGAACTCCTGCCACTGAGGGGGGATCCAGTTTTGTCAATGCAGTTGTCTCTGTTTTACAAGTCGGAGTCACTCTTATGCTGTACCCAGTTTCTAAACTGGAGACTGTGTGTGCCCTCTGGGTTCTGAGTACCCCTGCTGTGGGCTTGGGCCTAGGCTGCATTGGAAAGGGCTGAAGGTTGTGGCCTTTGTGCTCCTGGCCCAGTCTTTGTTCCCCACTGGAGCAGAAGGGGAGATGGACAACATGGGGGCATCTGGCCCGGCTGGTGCCCTGATCCCAGAGAGCCCGAGGAGGTGTCTCAGGCTGTCTGAGTCGTGGCCTGCTAGGCCAGAGCCCACTCCATCTGGTAGAAGGGAAAGCCCATGTGCTACCACCAGCTGTGTCCAAAGCCGCCAGCTCTCTTCCATAGCCAGCCTTGCCCATCCCCTTGAGGTCTCAGCCCCTTTCCCTTGTAGCTTCTCCCCTGGAGGGGGAATGGCAGCAGGGGTTGGGGAAACAGCATCTCCAAGCAGCTTAGAGTTGGCCATATTTACCTCAGCCTGGGTGCTGGTCCTTTCTTCCGGCCCCTCCCCTCCAAAATGTGCCTATTGCTAGAGCTCCTCCCTCTCAACACCCAGTTTCCTTGGGAGTTGTCATTAAAGGAAAAAAAAAAAAGCCAGTGCCCAGGGATGGGCATCTCCAGGGAGCTGGGGATTAGTGCCAGGCAGCCCTGCCAGCCATGCCTATATCCCCACGGGCACAGAACAAGCCAAAGCCTTCGTTGTATGTTGACGATGCACTTTTATGAATGTAGTTTCTATCGCTGTTTTTAGCCTTTTCACATCATGTAATGTGAGGCCTTGTACTTGTTAATTTATATCTCAGATCATATTTGATGGTTTTTATATATATCAATTCTAGACTGTTACAGGTGATGGACGCCTCGAGAGAGAGAAGAGAAAATGAAAGCAGCTGGTTTTGCAGAAATGTGTGTCGCATGCGCCAGTTGGGCCTGGACCCTCCTCTGTCCATCCCTTTTCCCCCAGGGGATCTATCAGCCCCTGCACCCCGCACTGCCCTCTGAAGACAGCACAGGCTCCTGCTTCCACCTCGGCCCTTGCCCAGGGTGGGGCCTGGCCGTCATCTCGACCAAAGCTGCTGTGTGGCAGCTCGGCCTCTCCACAACCCCATCCTGCTGGCTGCACACTCTTCCTGGCCCGCACCCCCATCCCCAGTCCCTGTTCCCCAAGAGGATACAGAGCACGGTGCTGGCTGACTCGACTGTGTCCCAGGTTCAGGCTCTTACAGAGCTCTACCCCCTGGGGTCTTACCTCACTGGGAATGTGTTTTGAAAATGAAGACAAGCCAACAAACCCTGCACTCCAAAACAAAACAGATCCTAATTTTTTTGTGCCAAAAACTGTGGACATGCTGGCTCAGCATCCTCAGGACCAAGTTGTTGCTTAATTTTAATTTATTGTTTTTTAATAACTAATCCAGATAAAAAAGTTGTGGGGCTTCAGGGTGACCTGGGCCCAAAGGTTCTGAAGGGCAGTTTCCTGGCAGCCCCAGGCTTGCTGTGGGAAGGGGCCGTGCCGTCACTCTCATCATTCCATGGGGTGTGTCTGCCTGGGTCAACTCCGCATGGAGAGGCCAGGGCTGGGGACAGTCCGCACTCTGCCGCCCTCCTGCCCCTCCCGTGCACCCCAGCTCTGTGTCTGTTTGAATTGTGGATTGTGTAGCCATGGTTATTGTGGAACTGTGGAACCTGCAGCCATAGTTATTTGACTATATCTTGACCGAGGGCTTGCAGTGCAAAGCCAGGCCAGTGTTGCGCATTACTTACAATAAAAGGGATCATTTATATCAGAGGGGTCCTGTGGCAGTACTTTTGGTTGTGGGAGGTGGAGGTAGGTTTTTGCCTGGCAGGGACCAGGTATGGTGCCTGGCAACGAGCTTGGGCCTCTCAAGCAGAAGAGAACTTGATTCTAAGTAGAGGGGTCCTGGGGTGACCTGGCTGGTACCACCGTCAGCCCAGAGGTATCTGCCCCTTTCCTCCACTTGCCCCTCCAGGAGCTCCACTGGGGTGGTCCCAATAGGGCTGATTTGTCAAGGTGGCACTGTTGGCCCTCATGACCTGACTGTCACCACTGGCTGGGTTCCTGGAGCCTTCATGACATTTGATAGGGTCTTCCTGGCCCAGAGGACTTTCTTCAGTCCCACCTTTGCAGGGCAGGGGTCAGGTGCCTCCAAGAGCCACCTCTCTAGTACCCCCTTGTGGTCATCTGCTACTGTTACTTAACAGAACCAAGACAGTTGTTGCCATCCGAAACCACTGGTGCAGGAAGTTGGCCTACCCTGAGAGGCTCTGAGCCACTCGCTTTACACCTGGAAGGACCCAGGCCTGGGGCACCATCTCTGCTGAGTATTCGCTCTGCTCCCTCGAGGAGCAGTGCCTGCCTCAGCACAGTGACTCATGTGACACCAGAGCCTGTGGCCCAGCTCCCTGCCCTGTTCCATGGGGAGGCCACTTAGGAACTCAGGCAGTTGTATGGTGTGGTGGCAGCAAACTCTCTAGGAGTCTCTGTTCTCGTCAGTCCCATGTATGGAGACACCAGGAAGTTGAATCTGGAGCGAGACAACCCAGACTTCCTGCCTGTGTCCCACGGGGGTGCCCTCAGGTCCTCCCAGCTTGCCTGCTTTGCCCTGCTTGAACTCATCCCTTCATTGCCTGGGTTTTCAGAGGAGCAGATGTAGTTTTCTTTTTTTGGACTTCCTGGGACATTAAGCTGCGACTTGCCCTCCCCAGAGCTGAAAAGGCAAGGGGATTGAAGACAAGCAACGGTGTGGGGGGGGGGGGGGGTGGGGGGGGACGATGAGGAGGGACAATCCGGGGGTCACTAAAACCTTGGGCAACACTTGCTGGGTCTACTGGTTCCTGCCATTCTTCGCTAACTTCCAGGTCAAAGGGCTGGGAAGAAGGGAGGGAGCTAGACAGCTGGAACCAGCCAGGGAACACGGCAGCTCGCACCCCAGGCACTGAAGTGCAGCGAGGACAGGCACCATCACCCACTGGCAGCCTGGCCCTCCCGCTGTCAGGCCTCTTCACAATGGGGTGCATATGGTAAGTCGGTAGGTCTGAACCAGCCCAAAACTGAGGGGCAAGGTGGAGTTTCAGTTCCAAAACCACTGTGGTGTGACAGCATGGAGCCCTGGCTGTGAAGAGGAGCCCTCCCATTTCTCAATGGTGTGTCAGGGAACTGACACCCACTTCTAGCCCCCTACCCCCATCAGGGCCGAGGTACTCGGGGCTGGCCCTATCCCCGCAAGCCCTCCCCATGGTGAGTTTGCACCCTTTATGCGACAAATCCCCCAGCAGGCCACACGATAGAGAATCTGGATCTATTGAAACATGTTTAAAACGGGGTTGGTCACAATAGGATGGGCAGAAACGGGAGTGGGGGAGGGGAGTGGGGCCGCACCAGCCCCTGCCAGTGCCTGAGGCTGCAGCCTGGTGAGTGCTTTTGCTTCTGCTTCTCCACGCTGGTGGTTGGAGATGGTCCCAAGCCCCACTGGGGCAGGCCCTGCCTTGCCCTGCAGAGGCAGGGTGGCTCCACTTCCCCATCCCCTCCCCCATGGGCTGCAGGGGCATTTATGAGGCCCAACAGGTGGCACTGTGGCGCTCCTTCCTCCCTGTCTCCGTGGCTCAGAACCAGGTTAAGGATAGAGGTAGATGGGGAGATGTGGGGGCCCCACAGTCTCGGGTGGCAGTGAGGGAGCTTGGGACCCTGAGCGGGGCATGCTGACTCCTTGCTGGAGAAAAGGCACCTAGATAGGGAAGCTGGGCTTGGGAGCCTCCCAGGGGGTCCTGGGGTGAGGTGGGGATGGTGGCTGAACGAAGCAGGAAGCAGGGTGGTGGGCAGACCCCAATCCTGGTTCCCAAACCCTCACCGGCTCCGGGAGAAGGAAGAAGGAAGGAATCCTGGAGCAGAGCCCTGCCCTGGGCCCCTCCGCCTGAGCAAGCCTCATCCCCTTACCACCTGGCCCCCACGCAAGCCCAGCTCCACCTCCTTCCCACCTTCCCCCTGCCGGCTCCAGGCCCTCCGCAGAGGGGGTGGAAGGTTGCAGAGGCCTCAGGCCGTCTTGGTGCCGGGGTCCACCTCCTTGTGGGCCCAGAGCTCCTTGTGTTGCTTGCGGCCAAACCCCTCGTCGTAGTTGCCTTTGCTCTTAAACAGCTGCTGGAAGTGGGGTTTGCAGTAGAACTCCCCGTGCAGCGCGGCATAGCTGCCCAGGCTGCAGAAGCCAAACGGGGTCAGGTCAGGCCAGGTCGGGGCTGGGTTGGCAGGCGAGGCGGGGGCGGACAGGGCAGGGCAGGGGCGCACCTGAGCTTGGTGTGACAGTGCTTGCAGCAGAAGCAAGAGTTGTGGAAAATGAGCTTGTCGGCCACCAGCCGCTCCATGGGGTACACGGTCTTCTGGCAGGAGGCGCAGGTCTCCTTCACCTGGGCCCGCAGGCTGAAGGACTGTGCGCGAGGTTCAGCCAGGTGCTGCCCCAGTGCCCATCCCATTCCCTCACACCCCTCCTCCCGCACACCGGTCCCAGGCCCCTACCTTGGAGCGCTGCACCGTGCTGCTGCCGCCGCCTTTGGCCTCCTGAGGGAGAGGGGAGGTCAGGGCAGGAGCAGCTCCGGGAGGCCCTGGACCAGGGCTGCAGCCATCAGCCCAAGGCCTAGGGACGCGCCGCAGGGGGCAAAGGGGGCCGGCAAACTCTGGAGCCTCTCCCCTTTTCCCCAGGCCAGGCTCCTGTCTGGGGGGTCCTCCCACCCGGCCGGGCACTTACATGAGAGGGGGTGGCCTGGGCGCCTCCTGCAGCCTGGAACATGGCTTGTTGGAGGTGGAAGCCTCGGGTGGAGACGCGGCACCCGCTGGGTTCTGCAAGGGGAAGTCAGTCGTGAGGGCCCCGCCAGTCCGGCCCCAGCCTGCAGGGTGGGAGGTGTTGACAGGCAGGGGCTGGGGGGATTGCGGTTGGGACTTTCCCTAAGTCATTTCCTGTTGCTCTTGGTCTTGCCACTTCCGCCCCTCCCCACCTCCCCACCCC
>NW_016807614.1:1160362-1185469 GCF_001698545.2 Rhinopithecus bieti | reverse complement strand
CCGCCCCCGCCCCCTTGCGGCCCACGAGGCTGGAGGCAGCGCCCGGGCACGCGGTCCCCCGGCCGGGCCGCGAGGCTGCGGGGACCCTGGGGCGCTGGCTCGCCGCGGAGCCTGCACGAGGGCCCGGCGGCCCCACCAGCCCTTGGCGCCTCTGCAACCCTGCGACGGGCTGGGGAGGCCGCTATGCGGGGTTCCCGGAGCACCGGTCCCCCGAGGCCCCAAGTCTTCACGTGTTTCTGGGGTGGAATTCTGTGGGCAGCAACCGCGACCCCTGGGGGCCGCCCGTCCAACAAGCGCGCTTCATTTCTCACGAGGAAGCCGCGGCCCAGAGAGCTGAGGTGACAGAGATCGGGCCGCAGAGCTGCTCCCTCCCTGCAGCCGCACAGCAGGCCAGGGGCACAGCAGGCGAGAGACAGAAGGCGAGGCCGGCGCCTTCCCGGGCTCCAGGGACCGCGTGGCTTGGCCGGAAATCAGGCTAGAAGCTGCTCCGGGAAGCACAGCCCTGCGCCCAGAGCCTTCCCACACTGTGGCAGGAATAGCACTGGCGGCCCACGCGCTTGACAGGGAACAGAACAGCTCCCGCCCGACGCCTGGCAGGGGAGCAGGGGGGCTGCAGCTTCCCCAGCGCCCAGCTGTTTCCCAGGCTGGCGGGCTCCACGCACCGGCTCCGTGTCTCCTCTCCAGCCTTCTGTTCTCTCTAGAGGAAGATCTGCGTTTTGCCTGCACTATGGGCCGACTCTTTAGTGGGGAGTGTCAGACCCTTAAAGCGGCTGCCTCTCGGGAAAGCTTCCACACCTGTCATCCGGTTCTCCAAAGGGGCTGCTTGATGCAAGAAACAGGAAGACCCGGGGGCACCATGAGCAAGGCTCGCTGCCACTGGGCACAGTGAGGCCCTGGCACCGTGCCCAGGACGGGCCTGTGGGCTGAGCTGCAGATGGGCATTGAGGATGCCCCGACAGCAAGGTGCAGAAGGCATCCGGAAGCAAAGGAAACTGATAACCAGCGTTAAAAACAAAAACAAACAAACAAAAAAAGGGAACTTGGCTCAGCGGTGGCTCACGCCTCTAGTCCCAGCACTTTGGGAGGCAGAGGCAGGCGGATCACAAGGTCAGAAGTTCGAGACCAGCCTGGTCAACATGGTGAAATCCCGTCTCTACTAAAAATACGAAAATTATCCAGGCATGGTGTGTGTGCCTGTAATCCTAGCTACTTGGGAGGCTGAGGCAGGAGAACTGTTTGAACCTGGGAGGTAGAGGCTGCAGTGAGTCAAGATGAAGCCAGTACACTCCAGCCTGGGTGACAGAGCGACTCTGTCAGGTGGGGGGGGGGGGGCGGCGGGGCAGGGCGAAGGGAACTTGGGGTTTAAAGCAGGGGGAGGAGGGCCGGAAATGAGGCCCCCCACTCCTCACTCACTCACCCCAGGCCCCATCCTAGCCCAAGGTGGGTGTCATTCCCTTCACCTTAGCCTCTCACTGCCCAAAGAAGCTTACTTTTCTTCTTTAAACTGCTGTTAAAATTGGGGAGGAAATGGAAAGCAAGGGCATCTGATAGTTCAGAGCAGCTTTAGGTTAGAGGGCATTTGAGGTGCCTGAGCTGGGGAGGGCCTTCCCCTGAGGGACTGGGAGAAGGGTAAGCCATGTGCCCTGGAAGCACTGCAGGGAGACTCATATTTGCACCCCCTTGCTCACACTGGTGCCAGCCAGGATGGCAGGGACGGGTGGGGCTGGTTCTTAGGTTTCCTGCTCTTTAGGTGCTAGCACCCAGGGTAAGGAGACACCCAGGTCAGGTTGCAAGACAAACCCTTCTACCTCCTTTCATGCCAAAGGCCGCCAGCATCCTATGCCTCAATCTCAATCTTTGGACGTTTTTAGCTCCAAAGTGGTTTGATGGCCACAGGCTAAAATTCAGTCTTAAAATTTTAGTTAAGAGACAGATCTGTTAGGGGTTTTCAAATAAACTGGTCTATCTAGTGAAAGAGGTCACTGCTGAGCTTCCGTGAGCACCCATGGGCCTGCTCTTGGATGGCGGGATGACTCTCACCTGGGGCAGCACGGCCATCCCTGCAAGCACACACACCAGGAAGTAGCCTGTAGCCCCTGAGCTGATGCAGACACAATGCCATTCTCCAGCAGGGTCTCCGGAAATTTTAATTTGTTCTGACAATGAAACTAACACAGCATAAGGACTTAAGCCCTCAAGCTAGGCAAGACACTGATGGCCCTTGGAGAAAGCACCAGGGCAGCTGGCAGGAGGCGCTAAGATAGATTCCTGGTGGGAAAGGAATGAGGCACACACATAAACCGTGGGAAAGACTTAGGTGTCAGGGCCCAAGCCAGAAGAGGGATAAGGATGGACTGTCCCAGTCTTAGTCTGTGCTTAAAAAGAATTCCCTTCTCTGGAATTATGAGAAAGAGAGGTCTGGGGGAAGGGAGGCAGGCAGCTTACTACTTGCCCTTTCACTGACCTATAGGATCTGAGAGCAAAGTTAAATAGAATGAGGCTGGTCGCAAGCACTGGGAAGAGGTGGCGGTCCTCGGGGTTAAGGAGTCAAACCCTGGGCTTGGAATTCGGCTCCCAGGGCCAGAGCAGCATCTCTTCCTTCTGTGGAGGAGGTCACCTGAGCTCACAGGACTGGGAATGTTGGCTTTGGACCCTCCTGATCCCTGGTTGTTGAGATTTCCTTGTGTCCCAAAAGGCTTGGAGCAGTGAAGTGTCTCTCCAGGATTTCTTTCCCAATCAGTCAGCAGCCAACTTTCCTGGAAGAATGTCCTTTCTACCCAATCTGCCCAGGAGGGCGGGAATGTGGCCAGCCCTCAGGAAGGGCCTCTGCGTCCCTGGCTGGAGAATGCGCACAGTTTGCAGAGGCTCAGAACTCCCAATCATCCACCTCCAGCTCTTCCAGGTTTGTTACCAGGCCAAAGATTCCACTATGGTCCTGAGACTGGCTGCTCTCAAAATTGGTGATGGGGGTGACAGGACGAAGCAATTCAGGCAAAGCCTCTGAGGCACGTCGCTTGATCTGGGGGAGAAGAGAGAGGTGGGTGACAGATCCTGTTGCTCTGGGTCCCAGGACACCATGGGGCAAGGACCCATGGCCTGGTGGCAGACGGGCTGTCAGAGCCAACTCTACGAGAGGAAGGAGCAGTGCCTTTCAGGGGCTTCGGAAGCGGGGTAATTTCTCTCATTCAAAGGGAGGGGAAAGAAAGCTAAAGGGATCGTGAGTCGTTGGAACCAGAACGACTAGAACCAGAACCAGAACGACTAGAACCAGAACCAGAACCAGAACCAGAACCAGAACGAAGGGGCTACGGTACCTGCTTGAAGAAAGAGTGGTTCAGGAGGGTGCTGGCACTGGGCCTGGAGGGAAAGGGGAGGAGAGACCGCAGCATCACTGCCATGTCCCCAGCTTCCTGAAATCCTGCCACTTATACCTCAGCCTCAGATCCCCTCTCCCTCTCCCTCAGCTCATGGGAAGCAGTAGCCAGAGCTCCCCAAGCTGGCCTCTGACACACCCAGGAGCTGATCCCTCCTGTATGTAGCTCCAGATTCCCCTGCAGAACCTTTGAGAGGTGCATCCCTTCACACCCCGGCCTCACCCTCCTGAGCACCCTCTGCTCTCCCGAAGCCCAGACCCAGGCCAGCAGGAATACCTGGCATCCGGGTTGCGCTGAAGGCACTGCTCCACAAAGTGGTGGAAGTAGGGGGAGAAGGTTCGGTGGTAGGGGTGGGAAGGCGAGTCGCCGTTGGAGGGCCGTGGGGTGCTGGTGGTCAGGCTGTCACTCAGGCCAGAGTTGGCCACTGAGCGCGAAGGGCTCATGGTCAGCTCCTCGGCAGGGATGGTGCTGGTATCCAACAGGCAGGGCACTGTGCCGTTTAGTTTCTCTAGCAGCATCTGGGGAGGACAGAACCAGGACCTGGGCTGGAGGGAGGTCCCTGGAAGGCCTGAGAGTCTCTTCACAAATACACTTTTCCCAATATGCAAATGTGATCATTTGAGAGTAGAAAAAGATGGAAGTGGAGTAAGTCCAATTTTCCCAAAGAAACGCTGGTCACTGGCATGGGAGCTCCACCCTAGCCAGGCCAACGTGAAAGGAGAGGGGTTGCACAAAAGTACCCGCTTTTCGCCATGGCTGGAAAGCAGGGCTCACAGTTTCCTCTCTCCCTTTACAAGGCATCAAATTCCTTTTA
This sequence comes from Rhinopithecus bieti, assembly GCF_001698545.2. Lineage (NCBI taxonomy): Eukaryota > Metazoa > Chordata > Mammalia > Primates > Cercopithecidae > Rhinopithecus > Rhinopithecus bieti. The sequence continues at coordinate 1,181,281 of NW_016807614.1, read as the reverse complement.
CTGTAGAGTCCTCACCCCAGAGGGGAGGAGCAGCCAGATGAACCTGCTTTGAAGCGCAGCTGTCTGCCATGCCCAGGTGGATCCAATGAGAGGCAGTCCCTGCAGTGCCACAGCCTGGGCTGTCGCTGCAGCAGGCTACACGGGAGCAAGATGCCCAAGGGGAGGCCAGGCTGGGTGGCTGTTCCAAAGTACCCTAACTCAACACACAAAACCAGTCCCATCTGGGGGACTGTTGTCCTCGTGGAAGTCCTCATGACCACATAAGCTGTCCAAGCCAGAAACCTGGAAATTGCTCTAGAGCTGCACTAATGTGAGAGCCACTAGCCACTTGTGGCTATTTCGATTTAAATGAGGTTTAAAATTCAGTCCCTCGGTCTCACTGGTCACCTTCTAAATGCTCGACAGCCACACGGTTTCATGGCTGCCATGCTGGACAGTGCAGCCACAGAAGCCCTCCTTCACTACAGCAAATTCTAGTGGACGGTGCTGCTTCTAGGCCTGGACTTCTTCAGTCGCCTTTTAATTCTTTCCTGAGCATCCTCTGTCACTGAATTATTTTACTGAGATCTCCTAGATTCCTCACACAGACTTCCACACCCTGCTAACTGATCTACTGGATCGAATCCATCTGCCGGGTTGATCTTTGTAAATGAGCTATCTTATGCTGTCACTCCTGTGCTTACAATCCTCAGCACTGCTCCACAGGCTTTAGGACAGGAACCAGTGCTCTAAAGTGGCATCAAAGCCCTTCACAATGTACCCCTGCTTCCTTCTGCAGCCTGTCACTTGGCAGCCCCCAAGAAGCACTGCACCTTGGCCATTTACACCATTTATACCTCCTTGCTGTTCTCCAGATCCTGTGTTTTCTAGACTCTGGGTCTCTGCACATTCTGCTGTCTGCCAAGAAGAGTGTCCTAGTTCCTCCTCCACACAGGTGACTGCTGTCTGCCTTCCAACTCAAGGCTGCCTCCTCCCAGGACCTCCCTGGGCCCCTGCTCTGGGGAGCTGCACTCTGGCCACCATCCAGCTGCCCCTACCACTGGGCAAGCAGCCTGTGGGTTCCGGAGTGGCTTACTCAGAGCCTGCACCCTGCCCCTCCCAGTTCTAGACCATACTCCAAGTACCTGGGACCCAGGTAATCCTTGCCCAAATGACCCCAAATCCATTTTCTGGATTTAATGAGGCTTGGATAAGCCTCTTCCCTGGGTCTGTTTTCCCAAGGGTAGACTGTGCCATTGACTGTGCACCCTTGGATCCGAGGGTGGCCAGAGGACAGGCATCTGGAGGGGCATGAACAGAAGCTGAACTTACAGAATGGGGGTTCCAAAGGTGTGGGCTGGAATGCGGTTGGCATGGAACTCTGAGAACTGTGGGAATTCTAAATTAGAAACTGACCTTCCAGGTATATTTATCCATGTAGGAGAATAGAACATATTTTATACATTTATAAAAACTAGTTAGCTTAATGTATATGTTTTAAATAGACATGTAGCGTGTGGGCCTCCATTTGCACCCCTGTTCCTGGGATCGCCTCCCCAAGCTGGCCTCCCTGACCACCGCATTTGCCACAGGAAGTAAACAAAGAGTGAGGCCACCATCCCCCACTGGGTGGGACTTCTTGAAGGAGAAGACAGGATCTTTCATCTTAGTATTCCTGGTCTGTGTCCTGAGTGTGAGAGATACTCAACGAACATCTGTGGAAGGCAGGCAAGAAGGAAACCAATGGGCAGCAGGCTTACCTGGGTGGCAGGCATATCCTTAAAGGGGACGTGGCCGTTGGCCAGTTCACAGGCTGTGATTCCCACACTGTAGATGTCAGACTTGGCATCATAACCCTGGAGATTCTAAGCCAGGAACAAAAGGCCACAGATGACCCCATTTAGTCTTTGTTCTTAGAAAAAGGGTAGAACTAAGGAGAGGAAAAGGATGGCTGTCTCCAAATGAGGACCCGCTGCTAATGACTCGCCTTGCCTGTGCTACTGAAGACTAACTGCTATTTTACCACCTGCAACTGTTTGGTGATGCTCTGTAAGGAGCTGGAAGTGCCAGCTCTAGGTTCCTGCTTAGCACAGGGATCCAGAGAGCAGCAAACATTTCCAAAATGCTCGCTCTTCTAATAGGGTGCCAAGGGTCCCTAAAGGGAGCTGAAATAGCATCCAGTAGAGGTTAGGACCCCCTGGGAAGAACCACATCCATCTGCAATGGACAGGCGCTGTCCATGCTGAGGGCTCCCTCCCTCCAGGAACCCCTTTACCCCACTGGGAGGTTGAGAGCCCCCGACCCCAGGCAATGCCTGAATGCTCCCTTGGGAATCATGAGTTGGGTAGGGGAGCTCCTCTGGGCCCACGCACAGACCTGCTGGAGGACCTCGGGGCTGAGCCACGGCAGAACCTTGACGCTGTACTTTGGAAAATCGTGGACCACTCGCTGCCGCTGCCCATGGCTTATCATGCTGAGGTTGCTGCGCAAACCAGACAGGTAGACCTTCCCATCCACAGAGATCAGGATGTGGCTGGCTTTGACACTCCTGGGGAAGCAGGGAGGGTGTCATAGAGAGCAGGAGGCCCTCCTGCTACAAACTTTTGGTCTTCACACACTCCACCTGGCCAGCTCTCTCCTGTGTGCGTGTTATACATGTGTATGTGTATTTTACATATACATAACTATGTTTTTGTTTTTATTGAGATAGAGTCTCACTGTTGCCAGGCTAGAGTGCAGTGGCTCAATCTAGGCACACTGCAACCTCTGCCTCCTGGGTTCAAGCAATTCCTATGCCTCAGCTATCCAAGTAGCTGGGATTACAGGTATGCACCAGCACACCCAGCTAAATTTTTTTTTTTTTTTTTTTTTGAGATGGCGTCTCTCTGTCACCCAGGCTGGAGTGCAGTGGCGCGATCTCGGCTCACTGCCAGCTCCGCCTCCCTTCTGGGGACAAACGCTCACACTACCCCTACCCAACACACGTGTGAATGGCGACATCCAAACGTGTCCCCTGATGGGTCTGCATGAGGGTTTCTTTAGGGTGTACATCCAGAAGTGGCATTGATGGTGCTGGTTCCACAACCCTGACTGGCAGCACTAGCCATCTTCCACCAACTGGACAGGAGGCTCCCTGTCCTTGCCACACTGGGACTCGCCCATCCTCCCACCCGCTGCCAGGCTCATGTGCATAAGGTGACATCTTGTTTTTCATTTGCTTTTCTCTGATTGAAGATTTGAGTGGCTCTTCCCATGATGGGCTTGTCTTGGGGTTTCCTCTTTTGTAGACTTCTGATCTTTGGCCCATTTTTCTTGCTTTGCTGTCCATTTCTTGTTGATCTGCAAGATTTCCCTGTTACTAATCTCCTGTGTTGACAAAGCTAATATCATCTGCTCTGTCACTTGTTTCTTAACCTTTTTCATTGCATCTTGTATTGGATAGAAATCTTCCTGATCTAATCAAATTCATCAATCTTTTGTCTTATGTTTTGTGCTTCTAAAATGTTGAGAAATTATTATATGCCTCAGATCACAAAAATGTTTTCTCACATTTCCTTCTATTTAAGTCTGTAGTTTTACATTTTACATAGAAGCCTTTAATCCAGCTGGAGTCCTCCTCTGTGTAAGGAGTTAGGTAGGGTTCCAGTTTTACCATTTTCCCTACTATGAGCTGATCTCCTGACACCACCTACTAAGCTATCTGTCTTCGCCCTGGTCTCTCAGCATAAGACTCACTCTGGGGCACAGAAAGAAGGAGGCAGAGGGTGAAGTGCAAAGGTCCACATCAGATGTTCCTCTCACACAAACACTCAGGACCACGCTGCTCAGCAAAGAGAAAGTGGCTTCAGCACTAACAGGCTGAAGCTTGTTAGACCATCCCCCAAGTCAGTGGCAAGGTCACAATCCAGATCCTCTTTCTCTTTTTTTTGTTTTTTAAGATAAAAATCTCACTCTGCCACCTAGGCTCGAGTGCAATGGTGTGATCTCCAATCACTGCAACCTCCGCCTCCTGGGTTCAAATGATTCTCCTGCCTCAGCCTTCCTAGTAGCTGGGACTACAAGCGTGTGCCACCACACCCAGCTAATTTTTGTATTTTTAGTAGAGATAGGGTTTCACTATGTTGACCAGGCTGGTCTTGAACTCCTGACCTTGTGATCCACCCTCCTTGGCCTCCCAAGTGCTGGGATTACAGGTGTGACCCACCATGCCAGGCCCTTTTTCTTTTCAGAGCAAAGAGATCCTCGGCAAGAATCCAGATTCTTGATTTTAAACTCTGGCTTCATTAACTTCAGTCAAACTTCACCTGTTTACCTGAAGGCTCAGGGGCACAGCTACCTGCTCTAATCATGGGAAAGGCCGCCTAAGAATGCACCTGTGTACATATCCCATGTGGTGGATGTAGTCGAGGGCCTTCAGGACCCCCTGCAGAATGTAAGCGATCGCCAGCTCATTCATGCCATCCATGAAGTGTGTACAGATGAGATCCTTTGCAGAACCTGGAGAAAAGAATTGCACGGAGGCAGTGAAAGGTAATGGAGGAGGAAAACAGGCAATCTGACAACAGAGTCCCAATAACCCCTTTCTACCAAGAACCCTTTCCCACTCACCATATGCCATGAATGATGTGACAACCCACAGCTCATTGTCTGCAATAAAAGTGGCTCGATATGGCACAATATTAGGATGGTTGAAGAGTTTGGAGACATGCAGCTCGCCCTGGAAGCAATGATGAAGCTGAAGTCAGAACCAAATGGCACTGAAGGATGCCGCTCAACACGAAGGTGGCAGCATGGACAATAGGGGGACCTGGCACTTTCTGGGTGTTCTCAGAGTCTAGGAGCAGCCTAAGCAGGTGCCTGCCAACATAGGAAAAACAAGGCCCTGCTGCCCCTGCAAGGACCCAGCACTGCTTTGCCTCTACCAAACAGAGAAACTGTCAACAACAGAGGGTGCCAGCACACCGACTCAGAGATGATGAAGGCAAACTGTTGACTGAAGACTTCTGAAGTTACAAGCTTATCTCAATTTCAAGGGTCAACATACAGAATTCCTCTTTAAGATAAGAAACCAAAAAATATTTTTTTGCTGTTATTTGGAGAGACAAGGTCTCACTGTGTTGTTGCCCAGGCTGGTCTCAAACTCCTGGGCTCAAGCAATCCTGCCTCAGCCTCCCAAAGTGCTAGGATTACAGGTGTGAGCCACCAAGCCACTGCACCTGGCCAAAAATGTTTCTCTTTTTTCTTTCTTTGAGACAGGGTCTTGCTCTGTCACCCAGGCTGGAGTGCAGTGGTGTGATCTTGTCTCACTGCAGCCTCAACTTCCCAGGCTCAAGTCATCCTCCCACCTCAGCCTCGCTGGTGGCTGCGACCACAGGTGGATGTCACCATACCTAACTAATTTTTTGTATTTTTTTGTAGAGACAGGGTTTTGCCATGTTGCCTAGGCCTGCTTTGGCCTCCCAAAGTGCTGGGATTACAGGCATGAGCCACCATGCCCAGCCCAAAACTATGTTTCTATTGTAAAAGAATACATGGCCGGGCATGGTGGCTCACGCCTGTAATCCCAGCACTTTGGGAGGCGAGGCAGTGGATCACTTGAGCCCAAGAGTTGGAGACCAGCCTGGGCAACATGGCAAAACCCCATCTATACTAAACATACAAAAAAATTAGTTGAGCATGGTGGTGCACGCCTCTAGTCCCAGCTACTCAGGAAGCTTCAGTGGTAGAATCACCTGTGCCTGGAGAAGTCGAGGCTGTGGTGAGCTGTGATTACACCACTGCACTGCAGCCTAGGCAACAGAGCCAGACCTTGTCTCAAAGAAAGAAAGAAAGAAAACATAGTTGATGGAGGAAAAGGCCAGCTGAGACCCACCAAACTACTATGAACAGATGAACAGGTCCTAGAGCACCATCAGGTAACCACCAATTCAGAAAAAGTTGTAAATGAAGGAGGGGAGGGGCGCAACTATACTGAAGAAAAACTGCCCCAGGCTCTGAATCTAAGCTGGCATCAGGAAAGGAGAGTCTAATTCCCAGGCACTTACTAGACTCACAGTCTCTCTCCATTTTGTTTTATTTTGTTTTTTGAGCCAGGGACTCAGTCTATCACCCAGGCTAGAGTTTGGTAGTGCAATCTCAAACTCCTGGGCTCAAGTGATCTGCCTGCCTTGCCCTCCCAAAGTGTTGGGATTACAGGCATGAGCTACCATGCCTGGCCCCTCTCTCAGTTTAACAAGACAGTGGCTACTTGCTTCTCGAATAGAAAGGAATGTCAGGACTGGACATGGTGACTCACACCTGTAATCCTAGCACTTTAGGAGGCCGGAGCAACTTGATTGCTCAAGCTCAGGAGTTTGAGACCAGCCTGGGCAAGATGGTGAAACCCTGTCTCTACAAAAAATACAAAAATTAGCCAGGTGTGGTGTGCCTATAGTCCCAGCTATTTGGGGGGCTGAGGCAGGAGAATCACTTGAGCCTAGCAGGTTAAGGCTGCAGTGAGCTGTGCTGCTGCCACTGTACTCCAGCCAGGGCAATAAAATGAGACCCTGTCTCAAAAAAAAAAAAAAAAAAAAAAAAGGTCAGACGCGGTGGCTCACGTTTATAATCACAGCACTTTGGGAGACCAAGGCAGGCGGATCACCTGAAGTCAGGAGTTTGAGACCAGCCTGGCCAACATGAAGAAACCCCATCTTTACTAAAATACAAAAGTTAGCTGGTTGGGAGGCCAAGGCAGGCGGATCATAAGGTCAGGAGATCGAGACCATCCTGGCTAATATGGTGAAACTCCATCTCTACCAAAATACAAAAAAATTAGCCGGGCGTGGCAGCGTGCGCCTCCTGTCCCANAAAAAAAAAAAAAAAAAGAGGTCAGACGCGGTGGCTCACGTTTATAATCACAGCACTTTGGGAGACCAAGGCAGGCGGATCACCTGAAGTCAGGAGTTTGAGACCAGCCTGGCCAACATGAAGAAACCCCATCTTTACTAAAAATACAAAAGTTAGCTGGTTGGGAGGCCAAGGCAGGCGGATCATAAGGTCAGGAGATCGAGACCATCCTGGCTAATATGGTGAAACTCCATCTCTACCAAAAATACAAAAAAATTAGCCGGGCGTGGCAGCGTGCGCCTCTAGTCCCAGCTACTTGGGAGGCTGAGGCAGGAGGATGGTGTGAACCTGGGAGGCGGAGCTTGCAGTGAGTGGAGATCTTGCCACTGCACTCCAGCCTGGGCGACAGAGCGAGACTCTCTCAAAAAAAAAAAAAAAAAAAAAGTCAGGCAGGCGCAGTGGTGTGCGCCTATAGTACCAGCTACTTGGGAGGCTAAGGCAGGAGAATCACTTGAACCCAGAAGCCGAGATTGTGCCACTGCACTCCAGCCTGGGTGACAGAGTGAGAATCTGTCTCAAAAAAAAAAAAAAAAAAGAAAAAGAAAACGAAAGGAACATCAGGCAAATAAGATGCTGAGAGCCAGAAGATGGCCACTGGTGGCAGGGCAGGCGCCTTGCAACTGGAACAAGATGGCCTGGATTTGAATCCTGCCTCTGCCATGAGCAAGTTACTTAGCTTCTCTCCAAATAATAAATAAATTAATAAAGGAGCCAGAAGGGAGTGTTTGGAGAAGAAAAGCGAAATGTAAATTAGCCTGAGCAGCATTTCAGCCCAATCCTTAGTGCCAAATGGCCAGGATTCTCCACTGAAAGCTTCCATAACTTCCGAATGTTTACTCTCCCTACATTTCTTTGTAATTCCTTGCAATTATTATCAGAGCCAAGAGCCCACCCTCCCTCCAGGTGACACACTCATGGTTTATTACCTGCAAGAATGTTACCATCTCATTGGAACAAGCTTCTAGGTTAATCCTCCGTACAGTCACATACTCTCCCGTTGGTTTGTACCTTGCTAGATTCACAGTCATCAGGTCCTCAAATCCTTTGCCTAAAAGAAAAGAGGAATGCCATACACAAGGACAAGAACAACAAAGGGTTTTTAAACATTTTTCCTTTAAAAAAAGGGACTTGATTTCAAAAGAAACTTAATGTTAAATTTTTCACTACTGTTACTTTTTTTTTTTCCTTTTCCCAGCAGAATTTAACTGTTACGTTCATGGCTCACATTTCTTGATTTTTCTCCCATCAGTTCTTTCTCAGCCAACCTTTCTGACTCACTATGGCCAGGACACCAGAAACATGCAGCCACAAAGGAAAGATGGCAACAGAGCTTCTCTCCTGAAAGTCTGATCTCTTCCCATACTTGGCAGGAAAAAACAGAGGAGACCCACAGAAGCAAGTCTGTGCCCATGAATCCTCCTAACTAGCGGACAGCCTCTGCTGTACACACATCTGGGGCTGCTGAGAAAGTTGCAGTAGCCCCTGGAGCAGGAGAGCAGGAGAGTAAGGATGGTGCCTGCGCATACCTATCACAGTGAGCAGCTCGTAACACCCTCCCTCTGGCAGAAAGCTACTCATGACCTCCTGTTTAGAGAAGGATGCTATTGACTCTGAGCTTGCATCATTGGTCTAAAAAAGAAAAAAAAAATAGGTTAGTAGAGAAAACTGGGGGTGGGATGGGAGTGCGGTGAAGGTGGTAATTCAGACCCACGAGGAGACTGGCATCCACACACACACACACAAATCCCGACTCGGTGCCAATACTATTTGAAGAGAAACAAAACATCACATTCAGTGTAGTAATCAGCACTAATACCAGAGCAAGTGTTAGGGCTGTCTACAAATGGGGAGACAAGGACCTGTTCCCATCAACCATTAATCTGCTTGTCCTTTCCAACAATCAATGCATTTGCTAAAACCTATGAAATTCTCACTTGGAGAAGGGATGTCTAGAGAACAAAAGCATGTTTGGAAAAGAGAAGCAGGTGGAGAGGTAGGGGTTCTCTTGAATTTCCTGCTGCATTAGGATCCTATTTTTAAGGTCCTGACCACAAGATCCCAAAAGGTCAAACACTGAATCTTCTTCTAGCGAAATGTGGCCAGGAGTAGCCCCTCTTTAGCAAACCAAGAGCCCGGGCCAGTCATTGCCTGACATTTCCAGTGAAGTGGGAGAACCACTGATGCCCTGAGCTGCAGGCAAGGCACAGAGCTGTCAGGTCTCAGGCATCATCCAGGCAGTCGACGTGGCCTGCTCCCTTGTTCCTGCCCACGTGTGCTGTGAGTGAAGCTGGAGTCTAGCCATTTAGGATGTGTCACAACTCTGGCCTCTGAGGTCCTAGAGGAAGGTGTCCAGCCATGTCTGAGTTTGTGCAAAACACACAGCAGACCAACAGCTCTTCTTTCAGGTTAATGGACTGTTTCCTTCTTCCAGACTTAAATTTATGTGTATGATTTAGGGACTGTGACTGCTTTTCTTTTTTTTTTAGATTCTCTTTCTTTAGATGCACATCCAACTGAAATGGAGAAACCTGGGCCAGCTCATGTTTCATGTGCTGCACTCATAAACCTGACCTCCAGGCAGAAAAAGTCCTTTGTGAAAGTATGAGAGGCTCCTGGCCCAGCACTACCCAGAAGAGCACGAGCTGAGAGTGCTCTGACAAGGCGGTGCTTGAACAACTCTTTGGGAAGCGGCTCTGCAGAGGAAACCATAAAGATGACAGTGCTCTATATCTGTTAGATGACCAGGGTATACTTTTGCACATGATCTCCTCCATAGCTCAGTGAAGTAGCCAGGACAGATCTTATCTCCACTTTTCACTAACAAAAACGAGGGCCAAGGAGATTAAGTGACTTGCCAAAAATCAAAACGTGAGTACATGGCACAGGACCCAGGCCCAAGCCAGTGAAATTAATCTACCACCCTGTCAGCTGACATTTCACGTGTATCTGGTTTATTTGTTGATTTGTTGCTGTTGTTTTTAAGCGATGGGGTCTCTGTTGCTCAGGCTAAAGTGCAGTGGTGAGAGCCTGGCTCACTGTGGCCTTGAACTCCCAGGCTCAATTGATCCTCCTGCCTCAGCCTTCCAAGTAGCTGTGATTACTGGCTGTATGTGGTTTCAAAACAGCTGATGCTGCTGATGGGGAAAGAAACCCCCAGGTGGGCTCTGTCTCCCTCACCACTTACCCTGACAATAAGAGGAACCTAGTCAAGCAAAATTAAGCCCTGTCACCAAATTCCATTTCTAATTTAATCAATTTTTATACTTCTAAGATTTGGCCAAATTGTTGTATTTCACTGTAGTTCACCCATTTTCACTGTTGTATAATATATTAATCACATGAATATATCTCAGTTTACCCATTCCTACATTGATGGGTCATTTGGGTTGTTTTTCTGTTCTGCTATTATGGACTGTGCTACTATGAACATGTTTGAATATGTCTCCTGACTAAAGCTTGTACTTAAGAGTGGATGGAATTGCTAGGTGACAGAGTATATGAACAATCAAGTTTATGAGACAACGCCAAATTATTTTCCAAAATGGTTATACCAATTTACACTCCCACCAGCGACGTATGTGTTTTTTGTTTTGTTTTGTTTTAAGACGGAGTCTCACTCTGTTGCCAGGCTGGAGTGCAGTGGCATGATCTCGGCTCAGTGCAACCTCCGCCTCCTGGGTCCAAGCAATTCTCCTGACTCAGCCTCCCAAGTAGCTGGGACCACCACGCCTGGCTAAGTTTTGTATTTTTTTGTAGAGATGGAGTTTTGCCATGTTGCCCAGCTGGTCTTGAACTCCTGACCTCAAGTGATCCACCCAGCTTGGCTCACAAAGTGCTAAGATTACAGGCATGAGCCACAGTGCCCAGCCACATGTGTTCTTATTAATTTATCTTTTCTCCAACATTGGTATTTTCAGATTTCTTAATTTTCGCCAGTCTCGTGGATTTGATTTACATTTCCCTGGTTACTAAGGAAGATGAGGATCTCTTCATACATTTATCAGTCATGTGAGCTTTCTCCAAGATGAAAATGCCTCTTCCTGTCTCTTGCCCATTTTCCTATTGTTTCAGTGCAGGATTTCCCCAAAGTGGGCCCCACGGAACTCTGATTCTGCCAGCTGGATAGAAAAACTTTCCATGTCCAATGAAGTTAGGAAATGCAGCATACTCTCTCATGGAGGATCACAAAGTGTACGTCCATATTAAAGGCACTGAGAAATTCTGTAGTAAGAAAACTTATTAACTTTGTTTAACCTAGCATTTCCCAAAGAGATCTGTCTAGGGAGCCTTCTGTGCCTAACATCTGTTGAATTTTGGGAAAGATAATTGGGAAAGGCTATTTTAAATAAAACATATGCTATAATGCAAACAGCATAGGCTTATGGGCCATACAGAGTCAGAATTTGAACTCAGGTCTATTACTGGTTCTGTGACCCTGGGCAAGTCACTCTGATCTCTTGGAATCTCCATTATATCAGCAGCTGAGTAATTTCCATCTCACAGTGTTGTATCTATTAGATGAGATAAAACATGTTAAGAGCTTAGTGCTACCTGGTGTATAATCCTCTTCTCCTACTCCTTCTATTGCTCTCTACTTTTTGGTGACTCTCCTGTTCAACACATAAAATAGAAAAGAGAAAATAGAGGAAACAGAGAATCCTAAGCAGAGCTTGATCAGTAGCTAAAGTTGCTTTGATACTGGTTTTTATACTTATCTGTGTTTTCTAATGCTCTCAAGATAAATTCTAGGACCATTAAACTTTATTTTATTTATTTATTTTTGAGACAGAGTCTCGCTCTGTCACCCAGGCTGGAGTGCAATGGCATGATCTCAGCTCACTATAGCCTCTGCCTTTTGGGTTCAAGCGATTCTCCTGCCTCTGCCTTCTAAGTAGCTGGGACTACAGGCACGAGCCACCATGCCTGGCTAGGTTTTTCTTTTTTTTTAGACAGAGTCTCGCTCTGCTGCCCAGGCTGGAGTGCAGTAGTGTGATCTAGGCTCACTGCAACCTCTGGCTCCTGGGTTCAAGGGATTCTCCTGCCTCAGCCTCCTGAGTAGCTGGGATTACAGGCGCCTGCCACCACCCCTAATTTCTGTATTTTTAGTAGAGACAGGGTTTTACCATGTTGGCCAGACTGGTCTCGAACTCCTGACCTCAAGTGATCTGCCCGCCTCTGCCTCCCAAAGTGCTGGGATTACAGGCATGAGCCACCGTGCCCAGCTAATTTTTGTATTTTTAGTAGAGACAGGGTTTCACCGTGTTGGCCAGACTGGTCTTGAACTCCTGACCTCAAGTGATCCTCCCACCTTGGCCTCTCGAAGTGCTGGGATTATGGGCATGAGCCATCATGCCTGGCCTAGGATCACTAAATTTTTAAAAATTAGTATTATTATTTGAGATAGGCTCTCACTATGTCACCCAGGCTGGAGTGCAGTGGCAAGATCATGGCTCACTGCAACCTCAATCTCCCAGGCTCAAACAATCCTCTCAAGTAGCTAAGACTACAGACATGTGCCACCACGGCTAGCTAATTTTGTATATTTTGTAGAGATGAGGTCTCCCTATGTTGCCCAGGTTGGTCTCAAAATCCTGGGCTCAAGCGATCCTCTTGCCTCAGCCTCCCAGAGTGCTGGGATTATAGGCTTGAGCCACTGTACCCTGCTGACTCTAGCTTCTTGGAACGATCTCATCTTCAGAATCATCTTAAGATCTTAAGATACTGGTTACCACATGCCAGGTACCTCACAAAGGTGAGAGAGATACACAACCAGGAGGCAAAAATGGAGCAGCAATTTGAGCAAAAAGCCTCAAGCAAGAGTTCTGAAATGACAACTCTCCATTGGTTTAGAATTCACAATGCTCATCTGGTCTTGAAGTGTCTCATTTTCTCAACCTTATATACCCCTAACTCCTGCACATATTCTTGCTCTACGGATTCTGTTTTCTGAAGTATTAATCTATTCCTCAATAAAATCAATGGTACCAGTTAATAGAAAGCTCAGTGGGTTGCTTTCAGACCCAAACTCCCCACCCCAGCCTATGAGTATCCAAATGACTTGGCCCTGTGATCTCATTCCACACCACGCTCACCTGACTCGAACAATATCCCCACATAAACAAGCGTGCTCCAGTCTCAGGAAACCTGCTCTAACTGTCCCTTTGGAACCCTCCTAGCCCCCTCCTTCCCCTGACCCTGCTATTTTTCTCGTGGCTACCTCCTCAACATTACTGAGGTGTCAACTTAAATGTCCTCTTTTCAGAGAGACTGCCTAGCCAAAGTAAACCAGGCTCCTGGTCACCTTATCAGACAGCCTTGCTTTCCTTTCTTCACAGAGTTTATCATTCCAGCTTATTTCTCTAAAATCTTCCATTAAAGTCTCTTCCATTAAAATGCAAGCACCAGAAGGGCAGGGACCTCATCTGTCATATTCACTGATGTATTCCCCCAATGCCTGGAACACTGCTGGCAAATACTTAAAAAATGAAAATGATTTAAGCAAAGTTTGAACTGAGGCTTTCTGCCCATGATCTTTTCATTCCCATTGGCTAAAGAAGAGAGTAGGTCAATGCAGCCAGTTCCTTTGGAAACAGGTTCAGCATGATGATCTATGCTGGAAATGCCAGCCTCATACAACAGAGTCATTAGATTCCTGTGTTGCTCAGGGCACTCTATAGATCAGAATCTGATTCCTGCGTGTGAGAAAGTACTGCATTTTTCAGTAGGTACCAATATGGCCTCAATGAGAGGCAACTACTTTGTATCTGAAGGTCTTCCCACCTCTGCTTTCCAAGCAAACTCCTTAAAATTTCTCTCACTTGAAAAAGAGACTGAACGACAGCTGAGTCCTGAGATTCAAATATTCATTTTATGTACTTTAAATAACTCTCTTTGGAAAAACCACAGATAGATACTACTTCTTTTTTTTTTTTTTTTTTTTTTTTTTTTTTTTTTTTTTTTTTTTTTTTTTTTTTTGAGATAGAGTCTTGCTCCATCACCCAGGCTGGAGTGCAATGGTGCAATCTTGGCTCACTGCAACCTCCACCTCCTGGGTTCAAGCGATTCTCCTGCCACAGTCTCCTGAGTAGCTGGGATTACAGGTGCATGATACCACGCCTGGCTAATTTTTTGTATTTTTAGTAAAGATGGGGTTTCACTGTGTTGGCCAGGCTAGTCTCAAACTCCTGACCTCAGGTGATCCGACCTCCTCAGCCTCCCAAAGTGCTGGGATTACAGGTGTGAGTCACCGCGCCCAGCAGATAGATACTTTATTACCTATGTCCCTTTTCCTTGTCAGGCCTGCATATCAGCTTATAACACATATTGTCTACTAGGCTATACACTAAGACACATTCTTGCTAAGCCTAGGTAGGGAATGATTCATTCAACTATCAATGTGCTTAACTAGTAACTTGACAAATATTTATTTCTACTCTCTAGTAGTACAGAAAACTACTAAAACTAACCCAAAAGTATTAGTTTTAGAAAATAAAACTTTTTTATTTTTATTTTTTTTTTTGAGACAGGGTCTCACTCTGTCACCCAGGCTGGAGTAGAGTGGCATGATCATAGCTCACTACAGCCTCGAACTCCAGGGCTCAAGCGGATCCTCCCACCTCAGCCTCCCAGGTATATGCCACCATGCCAGGCTAATTTTTTTTTTTTTTTTTTCAATTAGGGACAGAGTCTCACTCTGTCTCCCAGGCTGGAGTGCAACGGCACTATCCTAGCTCACTGCAGCCTTGAACTCCTGGGCTTAAGGGATTTTCCTGCCTCATCCTCCTGGGTAGGTAGGACTACCAGTGTGTGCCACCATGCCTGGCTAGTTTTTTTGTTTTTAGAGATGGGGTCTGTGTTGCCCAGGCTGGCCTCAAATTCCTGACCTCAAATCATCCTCCTGACTCAGCCTTCCAAAGTGCTGGGTTTACAAGGTGTGAGCCACCACACCTGGCCTTTAGAAAATAAAGTTCTGGGGGCCCGGCGTGGGCTCACACCTGTAATCCCAGCACTCTGGGAGGCCAAGGCAGGCAGATCAGGAGATTGAGCCCATCCTGGCCAACACGGTAAAACCTCGTCTCTACTAAAAATACAAAAAATTAGTCGGGAATGGCAGCAGGTGCCTGTAGTCCCAGCTACTCGGGAGGCTGAGGCAGGAGAATGGCGTGAACCTGGGAGGCGGAGCTTGCAGTGAGCTGAGATCGTGCCACTGCACTCCAGCCTGGGCGACAGAGCGAGACTCTGTTTCAAAAAAATAATTAAAAAAGAAAGAAAGAAAGTTCTTGGCCAGGCACGGTGGCTCACGCCTGTAATCCCAGCACTTTGGGAGGCCGAGGCGGGCAGATCATCTGAGGTCAGGAGTTTGAGACCAGCCTGGCCAACATGGTGAAACCCAGTCTCTACTGAATACAAAAAACTAGCTGGGTGTGGTGGCACATGTCTATAATCCCAGCTATTTGGGAGGCTGAGGCAGGAGAATCACTTGAACCTGGGAGGCAGACATTGCAGTGAGCCGAGATTGCACCATTGCACTCCAGCCTGGGCAACGAAAGTGAAGTTTCATCTCAAAAAAAAAAAAAAAAAAAAAGTTCTTGAAAGTTCTTGACTGGGCACGGTGGCTCACTACTGTAATCCCAGCACTTTGGGAGGCTGAGACAGGTGGATCACTTGAAGTCAGGAGTTTGAGACCAGCCAACATAGTGAAACCCCGATTCTCTACTAAAAATACAAAATTTAGCTGGGCGTGATGGCACACGCCTGTAATTCCAGCTACTCGGGAGGTTGAGGCAGAACTGCTTGAACCCAGGAGGCAGAGGTTGCAGTGAACCGAGGTTGCACCACTGCACTCCAGCCTAGGCAACAGAGTGAGACTTGGTCTCAAAAGAAAAGAAAAGAAAAGAAAAGAAAAGAAAAGAAAAGAAAAGAAAAGAAAAGAAAAGAAAAGTTCTTTATGTAACTGGCAATATGAGCTCACAGGCAATCTGGAATTGCATAAAATGAACTAGTCCAGCGATAGCAACTGCTTGTCCCCGGCTCACTAGGAATGATTCTAAAATGGAGGCCTTCTTCTTTGTGGATATTGTATAGGTCCGAACTCAAAGAGAGACCAAACTTCATTTAGGAAAACAAACAAACAAGGAAACAGGCTAAGAGGTCTAGATCATCTGACATTGCCACAAGAAAGGAAGGTTAGTTCATCACACTGTTTCAGTTTTAGAACAGGTCTAAACTCAGATAAAAAGAATGAAATGTTTAGCCCATTCTCTTTAAATGCAGCATGACATAGTTTAATTAGTGCAATGTAATAATCTCAAATTGCTCATAGAAAGTAACTAATTCTATCAAAGTGTTTTCTTAGTTTCCCCCATCATGAAAGGCATTTTATTCATTTTGAAGCATTTGAAAAATACATAAGCAGCTGATATCCAGAAATGACCACAAAATAACCATGTTAAAGAGGTTAAAACAAAATACAGTAAAGCATACAAAGACAATATTCACAAAATGCTACTAAATAAACACATTCAACTTCCCACAGGTTTCACACAGGATAACTTTTGATATAATGTCAGCAGCTGTAAAAATATAAAAATTATATGTAATTGGCATTGTATTCTAGAAAAAAGGCTAACTGAGCCTATAGGGAACGTTTTTGGTCTCCAGATTGGAAAGCATTTGGATCTGATAGAGAGGTGCTCCTGATTAGAGGATGACGTAAGCGTAGCCAAAGCTTTACTCAGAAATTCCGAGTCAACATCACTGTCCTTCACTCAACCTTGGGGCTGCTGCAGAAGCTGCAAATGTCTGCAATCTGAACACAGTCAGAAGTCTAGGTAGGAAAAGTTCTCATCCTCTCTCTTTATAAGACGCTGATTCATATATTCAAAAATAGCTTGGTACATTGTGCACATCTGGTGCTATTTATTTAAGAAAATAAACTAGAAGAGAAGGAAACAGGGTAAGAATCTTGCAGCTTTCACCAATGAAAAAAGTAAATGTTCTTGTTTTATACTTTTTTAATTTTGTTTTGTTTTTTTTTTTTTTTTTTTTTTTTTGTGGACGGAGTCTCGCTCTTGTCGGCCCAGGGCTGGAGTGCAGTGGCCGGATCTCGTCACTGCAAGGCTCCGTTCCCGGGCTCATGCCATTCTCCTGCCTCGCTCCGAAGGGGGTAGCTGGGATACGGTGCCTGCCCCTCGCCGGCTAGTTTTTTGTAGTTTTTAGGTAGAGACGGGTTTCACCGTGTTAGCCAGGATGGTTTGATCTTGACCTGTGATCGCCCGTCTCGGGCCTCAAGTTGCTGGGATTACAGGCTGGCCACGCCCCGGCCTTGCTTTTTTTTTTAAGGTAAGAGATTTGAGGTCTAGACAGAGATCTGTATTATGTCTGTGGACTAAAATCTATTATTAATAGACTAAGGACAGAAAATTTAATACCACTAGTCACTAAACAATAACCGTATTTCAGATCATTGAAACTTACTTTTTTGGGGGAAGGGGTGGTGGTCGATTGGCAGGGCTGGGGAGGGGCAGAGACCTTAATCCCCAGAAGAGACAAAAAGTACCTGAGACTTTTTTCAGTTTTCAAATTACACATCCACATCTTTCCAGGGTGAAACCTGAATCTCCACAAGTGCAAAAATCACACTACAAATAAAGCTCAGTGACAGATAAGCAGAAACATAAAATGATAAGCCAACAGAACACACAACTTCCACAAGAAATCATCTCCATGCAACAGCCATAGTGCTAGGGCCTAGGAAGTCACTTACTTTTCTCCGAGTGTCACCCGGAGGCTGCTCTGGGGTAGAGAAATTGATTGTTGGCATTTTGTGTTTTAGCAGAAGGCACACCCACATTCAGAACAGCAATTATTGTACTTAGGACTACATTTATTAATAGAAACCACTTAAGAGGCATTACAGCAAAAAGTGCCTGTGGGGCTACATATAAAACACACACACACAGATCCACAGTAAAAATGCTGCAGAGAGATGGGGCTTTAAACATGGATCTATGGTTCTTCAAAAGGTGGCAAGTCTACTATTCTATGGGTATTCTTTACTGGATAGAACTTAACTGCTACAATTCTGGTCATACATTTACTTGGCATCAACACACAATGTTAGTATGAAAAGGCCAATTCCTTATACTTTGTGAATAAACAATTCATTATTTAGTTACAGAGATGGTTGGCCATTTCCCAGTGAGTGTGGGAACTAGAAAACATTTTTTTTCAAAAAGGGGCAAAAAATTTTAATATAGCAACACGTGTATGAAGGACCATTACCCAACCTGATTCTCTAAAGTCAGATAGATTTGATTCTAAATGTAAATAAAGCAAAGGCATTTTGGCGTTCTGCTAGTCCTACTGAAAATGAACAAAACAAAGGACAACTGAAATAACTTTCTGTTCTTTTTTTTTTTTTGAGACAGAGTCTTGCTCTGTCACCCAGGCTGGAGTGCAGTGGCCGGATCTCAGCTCACTGCAAGCTGCGCCTCCCGGGTTTACGCCATTCTCCTGCCTCAGCCTCCCGAGTAGCTGGGACTACAGGTGCCCGCCACCACGCCCGGCTAGTTTTTTGTCTTTTTTAGTAGAGACGGGGTTTCACCAGGTTAGCCAGGATGGTCTCGATCTCCTGACCTCGTGATCCGCCCGTCTCGGCCTCCCAAAGTGCTGGGATTACAGGCTTGAGCCACCGCGCCCGGCAACTTTCTGTTCTTAAGTCAAATTCTGTATGTGCTTTTGACCTTCTCTATTCCGTAAAAGTGATCAAAATCACCAAACTGAAGATTTTTAACTGTAAAATATTGGGGTGATTATACATTTCTAATCATCTTAAATTTCTAAATACCTTAAACTATACAAAATCAGAAAAGTCTAGTTACCAAGGAAAATGCTTTCTTCTTTTTTTTTTTTCTGGAGGCAGAGTCTTGCTTTATCCCTAGGCTGGAGTGCAGCGGCGTGATCTCGGTTCACTGCAACCTCTGCCTCCTGGGTTCAAGCGATTCTCCTGCCTCAGCCTCCTGAGTAGCTGGGATTACAGGTGCCTGCCACCACGCCTGGCTAATTTTTATATTTTTAGTAGAGACGGGGTTTTGCCATGTTGGCCAGGCTGGTCTCCAACTCCTGACCTCAGGTGATCTGCCCGCCTCGGCCTTCCAAAGTGCTGGGATTACAGGTGTGAGCCACCGTGCCTGGCCTACATTTTTTTTTTTTTTTTTGAGACAGAGTCTCCCTCTGTCACCTAGGCAGGAGTGCAGTGGTGTGATCTTGGCAATTCTCCTGCCTCAGCCTCCTGAGTAGCTGGGATTACAGGCGTGCACCACCATGCTGATTAATTTTTTTTTTGTAATTTTAGTAGAGATGGGGTTTTCACCATATTGGCCAGGCTAGTCTTGAACTCCTTGACCTTGTGAGCTGACTGCCTCGGCCTCCCAAAGTGCTGCGATAACAGGAGTGAGCCACTGCGCCTATCATCACTGTTTACTTTTAAACCATTTTATTCCCATTAATGATGGGAAGAAAATGAGAATAGGAACAGAATGTGGTATTTTTATTCCACTAGCCTTTCCTTCACTGTGCATCTAATTCTTTCCAGCTAAAATATATAGAACTCATCATTTTTCTAAACTCCTATTTGTCTAAAACATAACACTTTGACAAAGTTCACAAAAATTCTAGTCCAGACATTCTTTGAGATGTGTTAGGGAAAATAAATTAATAGGTACCACCTAGTAACTAACAAGTTTGAGTTTTCTTTTCTTTTTTTTTTTTTTGACATGGAGTCTCGCTCTGTCGCCCAGGCTGGAGTGCAGTGGCCGGATCTCAGCTCACTGCAAGCTCTGCCTCCTGGGTTTAAGTCATTCTCCTGCCTCAGCCTCCTGAGTAGCTGGGCCTACAGGCGCCCGGCACCTCGCCCGGCTAGTTTTTTTTTTGTATTTTTTTAGTAGAGACGGGGTTTCACCATGTTAGCCAGGATGGTCTCGATCTCCTGACCTCGTGATCCGCCCGTCTCGGCCTCCCAAAGTGTTGGGATTACAGGCTTGAGCCACCGCGCCCGGCCAAGTTTGAGTTTTCAATTACTTAAACCTATCCCTGACCTCATGATCTGCCCGCCTTAGCCTCCCAAAGTGAAACCCCAGCTCTACTAAAAATACAAAAAAAATTAAGCCAGGTATGGTGGTGTGCTCCTGTAATCCCAGCTACTCAGGAGGCTGAGACAGGAGAATCTCTTGGACCCGGGAGGTGGAGGCTGCAGTGAGCCAAGATCGTGCCACTGCACTCCAACTTGGGCGACAGAGCAAGACTCCATCTCAAAACAAAACAACAAAAAACAACAAAAAACAAACAAAAAGACCCCAAAAAACCCAAAAAATCCCATCTGGGGGTATTTTGGATCAGCTAACCAATGTACTCAATCTGATAATCTGCTTTTTAAATTTACTTCTTATTTTATTTATTTATTTTTTGAGACAGAGTCTCAAAAACTCAGCCTTGTTCTTTCGCCCAGGCTGGAGTGCAGTGGTGTGATCTCGGCTCACTGCAACCTCCACCTCCCGATTTCAAGCCATTCTCCTGCCTCAGTCTCCCGAGTAGCTGGGACCACAGGTGTGCGCCACCATGCCCGGCTAATTTTTGTATTTTTTTTTTTTGAGACGGAGTCTCGCTCTGTCACCCAGGCTGGAGTGCAGTGGCCAATCTCAGCTCACTGCAAGCTCCGCCTCCCGGGTTCACCCCATTCTCCTGCTTCAGCCTCCCGAGTAGCTGGGACTACAGGCGCCCACCACCTCGCCCGGCTAGGTTTTTGTATTTTTTAGTAGAGACAGGGTTTCACCGGGTTAGCCAGGATGGTCTCGATCTCCTGACCTTGTGATCTGCCCGTCTCGGCCTCCCAAAGTGCTGGGATTACAGGCTTGAGCCACCGCGCCCGGCCAATTTTTGTATTTTTAGTAGAGATGGGATTTCACCACGTTGGCCAGCCTGGTCTCGAACTCCTGACCTCAGGTGATTTGCCTGCCTTGGCCTCCCAAAGTGCTGGGATTACAGGTGTGAGTCACC
>NW_016807614.1:1154467-1157054 GCF_001698545.2 Rhinopithecus bieti | reverse complement strand
AAAAAAAAAAAGAATCATTTGAACCCAGGAGGTGGAGATTGCAGTGAGCAGACATCACGCCATTGCATTCCAGCCTGGGTGACAGAGCAAGACTGTCTCAAAAAAAAAAAAATTTAAAAAAATAATTTCTGTAGAAAGATAAATGTGTTATGTGGTTTTAAATTAATTCCTAAATTTCTCTTGACTCAATCCCCCACTAACCTTTTCCCAGAAACAATTACCTTCAGTTATTTTCCATGGTTATCCTGCTTTTTATTTATTTACTTTTTGTAGAGACAGGGTCTCTCTATGTGGCCCAGACTGGTTTGGAACTCCTGGACTCAAGTGATCCTCCCATTTTGGCCTCCCGAAGTGTGGGGGTTACCAAGTGAGCCACCATGCACAGTGTTATCCTGCTTTTTAATAACTATTCTTAATGTTTATATGGGTATGACTTAATTTTAGACTTTTTAAATTTTCTTTACAGCTCCTTGCTGAGCAGGGCTAACTCATAGGCAGTGTACCCAGAGTCAGCCAGTTTTAACTTCCTACCATGGTAGATGAAGACAAAGCTTCTTACATGATTATCTTCCACTGTATCTCCTGCTCTCATTCCACCAACATAGCTCTGGCATAATTTTGCTTAAATCAACAGTCCATATTTATATTACTATGACAATGCAAATATGGTTCAAAGCTGAGGCAAATAGAAATACCTGTCTCGGCCGGGCCTGGTGGCTCAAGCCTGTAATCCCAGCACTTTGCGAGGCCGAGGTGGGTGGATCACTTGAGGTCAGGAGTGCAAGACTTTAGCCCGACCAACATGGTAAAACCCCGTCTCTACTAAAAATACACAAAAAATTAGCCAGGCGTGGTGGCGGGCGCCTGTTCCCAGCTACTCGGGAGGCTGAGAAAGGAGAATTGCTTGAACCCGGGAGGCGGAGGTTGCAGTAAACCAAGGTCGCGCCACTGCACTCCAGCCTGGGTGACAGAGCTAGACTCTGTCTCAAAACAAACAAACAAACAAAAACAAAAACCAACCATGTCTCTTTTCCTGTTTTTTTTTTCCTTTTTTTTTTTGAGATGGAGTTTTGCTCTTGTTGCCCTGGCTGGAGTGCAGCTGCATGACCTTGACTCACGGCAACTTCTGCCTCCTAGGTTCAAGTGATTCTCCTGCCCCAGCCTCCTGAGTAGCTGGGATAACAGGTGCCTGCCACCATGACTGGCTAATTTTTGTATTTAGTAGATAGAGATGGGGTTTCACCATGTTGGCCAGGCTAGTCTTGAACTCGTGACCTCAGGTGATCCACCCACCTCGGCCTCCCAAAGTGCTGGGATTATAAGCATGAGACACTGTGCCCAGACAATGTCTCTCTTTCCTCATACACCTATTTTTTCCTAGAGTTAATAACCACCTCATTTGTTCACTTGCTTGGTTTCTCATATAGCTATTATTAACTTTTTACAAATACACCAATATCTCTGCTATTTGACTTATCCATATATTTTTCCATACCCTCAAACCCATCAATTTCAATTTTCTCCTGGAAGTTGCCTTCATAGGGCCCTGCAGCCTCCTACTACAATCAGGAGTAGTTGCTTTTTAGGCCAGTTGCACTTAGTTGACTTTTTTTTTTTTTTTTTTTTTGAGGCAGGGTCTGGCTCTGTCATCCAGTCTGGAGTGCAGTGATGCGATCTCTGCTCACTGCAACCTCTGCCTCCAGGGCTCCAACCATCCTCCCACTTTAGTCTCCTGAGTAGCTGGGACTACAGGTACATGCCACCATGCCTAATTTTTTATTTTTTGTAGAGATGGGGCTTTGCCATGTTGCCCAGGCTGGAGTGCGGTAGCACGATCCTAGCTCACTGCAACCTCCGTCTCCCAGGTTCAAGTGATTCTCCTGCTTCAGCCTCCCGAGTTACTGGGACTACAGGTGCACACACCACTACGCCTGGCTAATTTTTTTGTATTTTTAGTAGAGACAGGGTTTTCCTATGTTGGCCAGGCTGGTCTCGAACCCTTGATCTCAGGTGATCTGCCCACCTCAGCCTCCCAAAGTGCTGGGATTACAGGCGCGAGCCACTGCCCTGGTCTCAAACTCTTGAGCTCAAGCAATCTGTCTGCCTTGGCCTCCCAAAGTGCTAGGATTACAGGTATGAGCCACCGTGCCTGGCCCTACCCTGATATATATATATATATTTTTTGAGATGGAGTCTCGCTCTGTTGCCAGGCTGGAGTGCAGTGGCGATCTTGGCTCACTGCAACCTCCGACTCCCGGATTCCAGCGATTCTCCTGCCTCAGCCTCCCAAGTAGCTGGGATTACAGGTGCGTGCCACCACACCCGGCTAAGTTTTGTATTTTTAGTAGAGATGGGGTTTCACCATGTTGGTCAGGATGGTCTCGATCTCCTGACCTTGTGATCTGCCCGCCTCGGCCTCCCAAAGTGCTGGGATTACAGGTGTGAGTCACTGCACCCGGTCCTGATATTCTTATGGAAGCTCCTTCTCCAACCCTAGCTAAAAATCACTCATTTATCTTGTCATAAAATTTTAAAAATAGGCTGGGCGCGGTGGCTCAAGCCTGTAATCCCAGCACTTTGGGAGGCC
>NW_016807614.1:1146248-1150777 GCF_001698545.2 Rhinopithecus bieti | reverse complement strand
AAAAAAAAAAAAAAAAAAAAAAAAAATTGTTTGTATAGGCCAGGCGTGGTGGCTCACATCT
This sequence comes from Rhinopithecus bieti, assembly GCF_001698545.2. Classification (NCBI taxonomy): domain Eukaryota; kingdom Metazoa; phylum Chordata; class Mammalia; order Primates; family Cercopithecidae; genus Rhinopithecus; species Rhinopithecus bieti. The sequence continues at coordinate 1,150,716 of NW_016807614.1, read as the reverse complement.
GTAGTCTCAGCACTTTGGGAGGCTGAGGCAGGTGGATTGCTTGAGCTCAGGAGTTCAAGACAAGCGTGGGCAACATGGCAAAAGCTCATCTCTACAAAAATATAAAAATTAGCCAGGCATGGTGGCATGTGCCTGTAGTCCCAACTACTTGGGAGGCTGAGGTGGGAGGATAGCTTGAACCTGGGAGACAGAGGTTGCAGTGAGCCACGATCGCACCCCTGCACTCCAGCCTGGGTGACAGACTATGTTGTCCAGGCTGGTCTTGAACTCCCGGGCTCAAGTGATTCTCCTACCTTGGCCTCCCAAAGTGGTAAGATTAACAGTATGAGCCACCACACTCAGCCTAAAAACCATTTTCTTTTTTGGGAAGGACAGAGTCTCGCGCTGTTTCCCATGCTGGAATGCAATGGTGTGGTCTTGGCTCACTGCAACCTCCACTTCCCGGGTTCAAGCGATTCTCCTGCCTCAGCCTCCCAAGTAGCTGGGATTACAGGCACCTGCCACCATGCCCAGCTAATTTTTTTTTTGTATTTTTAGTAGAGACAGGGTTTTACCATGTTGGTCAGGCTAATCTTAAACTCCTGACCTCAGGTGATCTGCCCACCTTGGCTTCCCAACTAAAACCCATTTCCTAAGAAGATTTTGGGTCTGCCAAGGGGCACAAGCTACACACACTTTTGCAAAGAGGTAGGATGCCCTTCTATTCAGGTATGAATTTTTATCAGGCTCCTCAATTTTCACTACTAAATGTTTAAGACATATGGGTCATATATAACTGACAGTAAAACAGCAGTACTCCTGGTATTTGTCAGAATACAATCTCTTTTATTTTTTAATCTCCTTTTTAAAATTGTATTCAATTCTATTGTTTTTTCTTCTTCCTTTTATCTTTGCTTTTCTATTCTTGTTTATATTATTTTTCATCTCAAGTGGAACTTGCTCAAAGAATACAATCTTCAACCCACTCCCATCCTCATATCTCTCAAAAGACCAATTTAAAGAAATAGTATTTACAGACTGGGATTCTGCAGAAGAAGGGGTAATATAGCAGGCCTAACTTCTTATCCTTTAACAAGTCTGCTTTAGCCACTGGCTGGCATCAGGGAACGAGGATTTTGAGAGATTTCCCATTTTCCTAGAAATGACAGAAGTGGCTTATTATGCCTAAATTATTTGTACAAACAGTACGGTTTATGCTGCTTTCTCTTTCTGGGAGTCCAGTTTTGACACATGCCAGGCAGAGGCTGCCTACATGACCATCCTGGGTATGGAGTTTCTAATGAGCTGTCCTGGTTGATAACATTTCACACATGCTGCCACAACTTCTTGCTTTGAAGTCTGTGTCACTCTACTGGGGGAGGATCCTTGAAGTTTGCTCCTGGTTTCCCCCAGACTTCACCCCATGTGCTGTTTCCCTTTGCCGGTTTTTCTTTGTATTCTTCTGTTGAAATAAATCCTAGCCATGAATGTGACTTATGCCAAGTCCTGTGAGTCCTCCTAATGAATTACTGAACCTGAGGGTGTTCTTGGGAACCTCCAACACAGGGATACCTGAAGGAAATTATTTTAAATGTTCTAAATCTATTCCTGGATTAAGGCTGGCCAATGGATGGCTACAGGCCTAGGTCTTACTCTATTTGCCTCCAATAAAATTGTTTTTACTAAACTGTACTTGAATAGCCTTTATTTTATATCCAAAGCTCTAAGAAACTTGTCACTGTTTTCAATAAGAATGTTCTAAAAATGCTTTTATTACTGTGTTCACTAAATGAGAAGCGGCAGAAGAAATGTCATTCTGGATTAAGAAGCAGGGACAGGCCGGGCACGGTGGCTCATGCCTGTAATTCCAGCACGCAGCAAGGCTGAGGCAGGCGGATCACTAGAGGTCAGGAGTTAGAGGCCAACCTGACCAACATGGTGAAACCCCATCTCTATAAAAAATACAAAAATTGGCCGGGCGTGGTGGCACTAGCCTGTAATCGCAGCTACTTGGGAGGCTGAGAATCGCTTGAACCTGGGAGGCAGAGGTTGCAGTGAGCCAAGATTGCGCCACTGCACTAAAGCCTGGGCGACAGAATGAGACCCTGTCTCAAAAAAAAAAAAAGACAAAAGAATCAGGGATACTTTTGCTTTTCTGAATTTTGCCAAACTAACTTCAATCTTGACCAAATTAATCTTTCCCTAACAGCATTTACCAAATGTGTATTTCAGTCCTAGGTAAGAAAATGGTAAAGACACACAAAGAACTTGGAAACGTTTCAAAGATAGTAAAGATTAATTTAGAAATATAGAAGCTATTAGGAAAGGTTAACATCTAGAAAACAGCGAATTTGGGTGGGCACGGTGGCTCACACCTGTAATCTCAACACTTTGGGAGGCCAAGGCAGGTGCTCACCTGAGGTCAGGAGTTCAAGACCAGCCTGACCAAAAGGGAGAAACTCCATCTCTAATAAAAAATATAAAAATTAGATGTGGTGGCGGGCACCTGTAATCTCAGCTATTTGTGAAGCTAAGACAAGATAATCGTTTGAACTCAGGAGGTGGAGGTTGCAGTGAGCAAGAACGCACTATTGCACTCCAGCTTGGGCGACATAGCGAGACTCCGTCTCAAAAAAAAAAGAAAAGAGAGAGCTAATTTCACCCATAGTGTTACTATACAAATGGTAAGAATAATCAATAAGGTTAAAACATGGCTAAAGGCTCATTAAGAGTAACCTGAAGTCAGAGATTTATACTTAACGTGACAATATGGTGTGGTGAAAAAAACACATACTCTGAAATAAGACAAGCATGGTATGAATTGCATTCTTGCATCTGTGTTAACTTGATCAACATACTTTGGCTTGCTGAATCTCAACGTTAATAACTCTAAAATGCGGTTAATGACATCTGTCTGACACCTGAGACAAATACCTTTCTCCCTCTGATACTGATGCTTATAATAATGGCTTATGTTTCTAGGAGAGACTTTAAAATTAACTTTTTCAGAGAATTAGAAAGATTAGATCGTCAGGTTTCTGATTTAAGATTTTAGAATCTCACCTCTCTCCCAAGGTCCCAATTAAGGTAAAGGAATACAAATAATAACCATATATCTGAGGACAGAATGAGAGGAGCTATTAGTAGATGAAATCTCAGTAAATTTCTAGGAGGTGAAAAGTGGACAGAAGGGTGCTGTCTCAGGAAATGGAGAGAAAGCTGCAGGCTAGAATGTGAATGGAGACTATAGTAGAGGAGACGGCAGTTCTGCCCAGCAGACAATCCTAAGGGGCTCTGAAATAAAACTGTAGCAATAAGGAATGAGGGAAGGAGAAGTGGGGCTGAAAACAAGTCCCTGGCATAACTGCCCACTCATGTACATCAGTCTTAAATCCACAGAGCTCCCAGTCAGCAGCTTTTCTATCCCTTTTTTTTTTTGAGATGGAGTCTGGCTCTGTCGCCCAGGCCAAGCTGGAGTGCAATGGCGCGATCTTGGCGCACTGTAACCTCTGCCTCTTGGGTTAAGGGATTCTCCTGCCTTAGCCTCTGGAGTAGCTGAGATTACTGGCATGTGCCACTACGCCTGGCTAATTTTTGTATTTTTAGTAGAGACAGGGTTTAACCATGTTGGCCAGGCTGGTCTCAAACACCTCAGGTGATCCACCCGCCTTGGCCTCCCAAAGTGCTGGGGTTACAGGTGTGAGCCGCCGCGTACCCAGGCCCATATACATTTTTAAATAAAATTATTTGAGAATGTACTCCAGTAAAATGAGACTAAAATCTAAAAAGGAAGCTATGAGATATAAAAAATGGTGTGTCCAGCCGGCCGCAGTGGCTCACTCCTATAATTCCAGAACTTTGGGAAGCTGAAGCGGGTGGATCACCTGAGGTCAGGAGTTTGAGACCAGCCTGCCCAACATTGCAAAACCCTGTTTCTACTAAAAATACAATAATTAGCCAGGCATGTTGGCGGGCGCCTGTAATGCCAGCTACTCGGGAGGCTGAGGCAGGAGAATTGCTTGAGCTTGGGAGGCGGAAGTTGCAGTGAGCCAAGATCATGCCATTGGACTCCAGCCTGGGTGACAGAGTGAGACTCTGTCTCAAAAAAAAAAAAAAACAGTGGTGTGTCCATTGAAGAGATATCTCGAGATGATAGCTATGAAGCTGATCAAGAAAGGAATCAGTCAAAATTAGAACATGAACTCGGCAGGTTGAAGAAAATATAGTAAGATCATGAAAGATTATAAAGGGGCTGGGCGCGGTGGCTCAAGCCTGTAATCCCAACACTTTGGGAGGCCGAGACGGGCGGATCACCAGGTCAGGAGATCGAGACCACCCTGGCTAATACGGTGAAACCCCGTCTCTACTAAAGAATTCAAAACACTAGCCGGGCAACGAGGTGGGCGCCTGTAGTCCCAGCTACTTGGGAGGCCGAGGCAGCAGAGAGGTGTCACAACGCGAGGCGCCGCTCCCCAGGAGTAGGTAGAGG
>NW_016807614.1:1140110-1146129 GCF_001698545.2 Rhinopithecus bieti | reverse complement strand
GACCACCCTGGCTAATACGGGGAAAACCCGGCTCTACTAAAGAATACAAAAAACTAGCCGGGCAACGAGGTGGGCGCCTGTAGTCCCAGCTACTCGGGAGGCTGAGGCAGGAGAATGGCGTGAACCCGGGAGGCGGAGCTTGCAGTGAGCGGGATCCGGCCACTGCACTCCAGGCCGGGCGACAGAGCCAGGCTCCGCCTCCAAAAAAAAAAAAAAAACAAATAAAGGATGAAAAATATCAGGGACAGGGTAGAAAGTGGCCTGTTTCTTCCCCCCGCCCCTCCCCCCAAAAAAATCAAACAGAAAGGCAACCAAAAATTCCAACAGAAATTAAAACTATATTTTAAAAGTCAAAGTCCAAATTTGAAACAAACTTAAACTTGTGTTATAATTTTGAGATAGTATGGCTGGGCGCAGTGGCCATGCCTATAATCCCAGTACTGTGGGAGGTCGAGGAGAGTGGATCACCTGGGGTCAGGAGTCCAAGACCAGCCCAGTCAACATGGTGAAACCCTGTCTCTACTAAAAATACAAAAGGTAGCTGGGCGTGGTGGCACATGCTTGTAGTCCCAGCCACTGGAGAGGCTGAGGCAGGAGAATCGCTTGAACCTGGGAGGCGGAGGTTGCTGTGAGCCGAGACTGTGCCACTGCACTCCAGCCTGGGCAACAGAGTGAGACTCTATCTCGGAAAAAAAAAAAAAAAAAAAAATTTTTTTGAGATAGTTCAGCAAGGAATGAGAAAGAAAATCCACTTGACCTTGAATGATAAGGAAGTTAGGACAGGGGAATGCAGTGCAGAATAACACTTGGCTGTTTTGTGAATAATACTTATGACTATAAGTGCTCATTATTAGCTTATAAATTTTAAGTCTATAGACAAAGCATGATAAACTTAATTACAGTTATAGAACAGAATGTAAATGCCTTCAAATTTGATCATATGAAAGTAAAGTTTCACCGGACAGAAGATGGGAAATGAACAAGGAAGAGATAGAGGAATGACTGGGGAAGCGAATATCCCTGTCTTCCCAAAAAGGTAAAGTTAATGCCGAAAGTTGATAGGATAACAAATAGAAACTTACGTACAATATTTAAGGTTACAAAGGTAACCAACAGAAGTAAAAATAAAGGGATTCAACTATCAAAAGTTGGGAGGTGCTGGCTGGGCACAGTGGCTCATGCCTATATTCCCAGCACTTTGGGAAACAGAGGTGGGTGGATCACTTGAGCCCAGGAGTTTGAAACCCCATCTCTATAAAAAATACAAAAACTGGCCAGGTGCGGTGGCATGTGCCTGTGGTCCCAGCTACTAGGGAGGCTGAGACGGGAGGATCACTTGAGCTCCAGAGGTGGAGGCTGCAGTGAGCTGAGATTGAGCCACTGCACTCCAGCTTGGGCAACACAGGGTCCCTGAAAAGAAAACCAAAAGAAACAAAAAGAAAAAAGAAAAGAAAAGGAAAGAAAAGAAAAGTTGGGAGGCAGTGAGGAGGGGTGGTGTGAGATTCAGCATGACCTTTACTCTCTTGGAAAAATAAGGATAAGATTCCCTAGTCATTTCTCTGTCTCTCCTGTCAGTGGAAAGTCTAAACATGTTGTTTAAAATTACAGAAGTCTATCATTAAAGAATTAAAACAAAAAATGATTAAATAATTAATGGGAGCCGGGCCCAGTGGCTCATGCCTGTAATTCCAGCACTTGGGGAGGCCGAGGCAGGCAGATCGCCTGAGCTCCGCAGTTTGACACCGCCCCGGGCAACATGGTGAAACCCCATCTCTCCTAAAACACAAAAAATTAGCAGGGTGTGGTGGCATGCACCTGTAGTCCCAGCTACTCGGGAGACTGAGGCAGGAGGTTGAAGTGAGCTGTGATCGTGCCACTCCACTCCAGCTTGGGCTGCAGAGTGATACTCCATCTCAAAAAAAAAAAAAAAAAAAAAAAAAAAAAAAATGGCCGGGTGCAGTGGCTCACGCCAGTAATCCCAGCACTTTGGGAGGCCAAGACGGGCGGATCACAAAGTTAGGAGATCAAGACCATCCTGGCTAACACGGTGAAACCCTGTCTCTACTAAAAATACAAAAAATTAGCCAGGAGTGGTGGCGGGCGCCTGTAACCCCAGCTACTCGGGAGGCGGACGCAGGAGAATAGCGTGAACCCGTGCGGCGGAGGGAGACCGTGCGGCGTAGGGAGACCGTGCCACTGCACTTCAGCCTGGGCGAGAGCGAGACTCTGTCTCAAAAAAAAAAAAAAAAAAAGGGAACAGACACAAGGATGGAGAGAGAGAGAGAGAGAGAGACGAGAGACCAGTAGTTTTCTTTATAGCCCCCTATACAATTATTTTAATAACTGCACACAGGTATTTTCTTTGATAAAATCGTATTAATAAATTTCATCTGAGCTGGTTTAGAATAGCTCTACCTAGTGATTAAGAGTAAATGGTATACAAATTATGAAGGACTTTTCTATTTTCAGCTTGAATCATGTACAAATGAACTTGCCCAGGCTGGTCTCAAACTCCTGAACTCAAGCTATCCTCCTGCATCGGCCTCCCAAAGTGCTAGGATTACAGCCATGAGCCACCATGCCCGGTTATCTGTATGACATTAACATCATCACTATGCTCCCTTCAAACGTCCTTAAAATGAAAATGTAAATTTCCTTAAAATGTAAATTCAAATGGAAGGAGAGGGCAGATGGGTATCATTCGAAAGATATATCCACACTTATCAAGAATGAATAAATACATATGTATGTATATATATTATGCATATATTATATATGCACATTATATATTATATAATGTATACATATATGTATACATAATACATTATATATTACATATGCAACATATATGTATTAATATGTATATTATATATGTACATATACACATATTGTATAATATATGTACACATATATGTATGTGTACATACATATTTTTTGCAGACAAGGTCCTGCTCTGTTGCACAGGCTGGAGTGCAGTGGTACTATCACAGTTCATTGCAGCCTTAAACTCTTGGGCTCAAGTGATCCTCCCACCTTAGCCCCCCAAGTAGCTAGGACTACAGGTATGCCCACCAAGCTCGGCTAATTTTTTAAAATTTTCAGTAGAGATGAGGCCTTGCTATGTTGCCCTGGCTGGTTTCAAACTCCGGAGCTCAAGCAATCCTATTGCCTCAGTCTCTCAAAGTGCTGGGATTACAGAGGTGGGCCACGGTACCCACTCTCAGAAACGTTTAACACTATATATGTGTGTGTGTGTATATACACAAAGCAATATTACTAGTGGAGAGATACAGAAACAGCTTTATTGGCGGGGCGCGGTGGCTCAGCCTGTAATCCCAGCACTTTGGGAGCCCGAGGCTGGTGGATCACCTGAGGTCAGGAGTTCGAGACCGGCCTGACCAACACTGTGAAACCCCGTCTCTACTGAAAATACAAAAATTAGCCGGGTGTGGTGAGGGGTGCCTGTAATGCCAGCTACTCGGGAAGCTGAGGCAGGAGAACTGCTTGTACCCAGGAGGCCGAGGTTGCAGTGAGCGGAGATGGAGCCATTGCATTCCAGCCTGGGCCACGAGGGCGAAACTCCATCTCAAAAAATAAAATTAAAAATCTAGAGAGAAAATAATAAACCCAGCAAACATTTATGGCAAACTTTCTACGTGTCAGGCACTGTGCTAAATGCTTCATGAGCAGCTCACAAGTATTATCATCTCTGTTTTACAGATCAGGAAATTAAGGTGCAGGGAGGTTAAATGCCCAAAGTCACACAGGTAAGTGGTAGGGACTAATTAAATCTGTTCCAAAGCCTGTGTTCTAAAAACCAGAGCAAACTTCCTCCATTTCTGGGGCCACAACCATAAACACTGCATTCCAGCCAAAACACCTCTAAGAAATCTGATTAAAAAGTAGGGGACAGATTTGACCAGTTTAGCACTGTACCTAAAGGCTGAATTCACAGGCTTCTAGGCCGGTGATCAAATTTGGTTTCTTCCTTAACTCTCAGAGACAAGAAACAGTCCTGGGTGTCTTCAGAAAGGTATGAGTGTCAATGAAGAATTGTCTTAACTTCGCATATAGGTATTGGAACATGCTTCTACTTGAACAGACATTACAATAAGAAAAGGGCAGATTCCAACGGCTTTTTCTTCGAGGAAAGTCAAGTTAAAGTATGTTAGGATACAGGAGAAGGCTGGGCAGAGAGGTTAGTTCCCTATTTCCTGAGAGCTATGAACAATTTTACCTACCCAATGCCCTTCCCTCGAACTCTCTTCCTTACCCCAACCCCAACCCCATCTCTGGCGCCTAAATCCCCTGCAGGCACTCAAAAAATATTTTTGGAAAACAAAAAGACAACGACCTCTTCGTTTAGGCCGATTCTGGGAGCCATCTGTATCTTGTGTCCTTAGGAGGACTTGACCTGCAGCCCGAGGTGCGCGGCGGCTGGGGAGAGCGGAGAGTTCAGCACCAGAGTCGGCCACCATTCTGCCTGAGCAGGACAAACCGGCACCCAGCCCTAGGTTCCCCACCTGGAAGCCCTGGGGGGTGGGGAGGAAGGGGAAAGCAGGAGCTAGCCTCTCTCGCCCGGCAACTCCGCTTCAGCGTCTCCCTGCCAGGCCCAAACCTATTCTGCTCTCGGGCTGCGGCGCCTCATTGCGAGTAGTCGAGGACGCGGGTTAAAAAGGGGGCCCGTGGAGGGTGAGGGTGAGCCCGGGATGGCCGCTCCGACGAAGGCCCGGGCCTGGGGAGATGGAATCGGTGGCAGAGCGAGGAGGGACTGGGCCCGGCGGCTCACCAGGCACCCCGCCAGGCAGGTACCTGTTCCTGGAGTTAGCAAGTAGCCCCGACCGTCTTGGCTCCGCCTCCTCAGTTTTACGGCCGCGCCGCCGCCAGGCCGGTTGCTGGGAGGGGAGTACGCAACGTGCCATGCGCAGTCGGGCGACCGGGAGGGCGGATAGAGCGCTCCGCCCCGCCCCTCCCTGCGGGGATGCCCCGCCCTCCCGAGGGTCCCCGGTTGCGGCCGGCTCCCAGCAGCTGCAGCGCTGAGAGCTATTCTCATCTCTGGTGGTCTTTCCCGCCGCGCGGCGCTTCCGCTTAGAGCCTCCGCCGCCGCAGCACGAGGGAGAAGCAGGTGGCTTCAACAGTGAAAGACCAGAGAAAGGCAAACTTGGCTGTTCCTGAGAATTGTTTTTTTCTCATTTCATGTGGTAGGACTTATATGGGAAAACCTGCCTCGCACTTTTCTTGGACGACATCTCAAATGCCCCTCACTTTGGCCTTTCGGGCACCAGACAACAAGCTGCAAACGGGGAAGCCCATCCGTTCTTTGCTCCCCACTATTTGTAAAACGAGGAAAATAGCTCAACTAATGAAAACGATCATCTTGTCCCCTCTGTATCGCCCCCCCTCGCCCCCCCCCGATGCTTTCCTCATCCACAGCTGAGGCCGTTTGTGGAAACCTATCAGGTTTGTCCAAACCAGGTTAATGCAGAGCTTGAGAAATGAGGAAGTGATGGACTAAGCCCCATTCCTGTGAGACTAGGTTTTTCAGTGACTTACTCAACCCCGCGTGCGCAGGAGAGGGTGTCCAAAACGCGGATATATAGCATCAGGTAATGAACACTCGCTCTTCACAGCTCTGAGCCTTAACACAGATTTAGACTGTCCCAACTTCCAAGACTGGGGATGTTTAGCTACATCCAAGTAGGGACTGATAGAAATATGCCCCTGGAAGGCCGGGCGCGGTGGCTCACGCCTGTAATCCCAGCACTTTGGGAGGCCGAGGCGGGTGGATCATGAGGTCAGGAGATCGAGACCATCCTGGCTAACACGTGAAACCCCGTCTCTACAAAAAATACAAAAAAATTAGCCGGCCGTGGTGGCGGGTGCCTGTAGTTCCAGCTACTCAGGAGGCTGAGGCAGGAGAATGGCCTGATCCCGGGAGGCGGAGCTTGCAGTGAGCAGAGATGGCGCCACTACACTCCAGCCTGGGCGACAGCGAGACTCCGCCTCAAAAAAAAAAAAA
>NW_016807614.1:1131556-1138785 GCF_001698545.2 Rhinopithecus bieti | reverse complement strand
AAAAAAAAAAAAAAAAAAAAAAAAAGGAGTTTCACATCTGGTCTTTACAGGGAAAGGTTTCCTATTACTAAGGAAACAGAATCATAAGCTACTCCCCTCTTCCTCAAAAAATACCCTATCAATTTTTGCAGATAAAGAACTCTGAAAGGATCTGCTTGGTTTCCACTGGGAGAAAGAAAAGCAAAAGAGGGTAAAGCAATAATGCATCACTTGGAGACCAATCCTAGATGATGCCTTATACTTGCAAAGTGCTTAAACAGTTTACAAAACAATCTTACATATACAATATTATCTCTTAGTGTTCAACTATCTGTGAAGTAGGCAGAGCACATAATTAGTATCCTCACTTCACATTAGGTTCATAACTTGCCCAAAGTCAAAGGATTAGTAATTAGTTCTGCTGGCACTAAAAGCCAGATCTTTGTCTTACAGTCCAGTGCTTATTTCGGCATTGCTAAACATCCAGGCAATGCAAACGAGATTGGAGACTTAGTGGTTTTCCAGTGTGTGACACTAAACAACATCCTCCTCTCTTTGTCCTCGCATTCACAGGAGAGCTAATGGAGTCTTAAGAGGTGGACTGCAGGGAGGAGCCCATAAATAACATATGGGGCTCTAAAAATATAAAATGTTTTTAAAATGATTGGTAACAACAAAAGGAATATTCAGATTAACTCTTTTGAAAGAAAAGCACTTCAGTGCTGACTTTTATTGAACAGAAAGAACTTTCCTCTGAGCTTATACTCTTGTAGGATAACTCCAGAAAGTCAAGGCGGCACGCTGAGATTTTGTCAATCACTTTAATATATGTCCATAGGTAGTTCATATGAATGCTTAAATTACAAAATTAGCTGCCATGGTCCAAACATATGGGACTTTAGGAAAGCTTTTCTTACTCAAAAGATAACTAAGACTATCAACTTTGATTTCTAAAATGTATTTTAAAGGTTTGTAAAACAAGGCTAATACTACAATTATATAATATTAAAGTAATTACGTTTTATGTTACTTTTGTTATTTTAATAACTTAACTTCATGAACTGTTAAAAATATTATATTTGCATCTCTCAGTTTACATATTTCTGTATTAACCCAGAGAAAAACTCATGTGAAAAGTTTCCATGCAGTTACAAAGGCAGCAGCACATGCTGTTTTCACAGCAACTTGTTGTTATTGCCTCAGAACAGGCCTGCACTAAAGCATGAACAAAAAATACCCACCACCCCACTCCCACCAGAAAACCCAACCCTTACCCATCCCCGGCAAAAATTACCTGGTACAAGCAATGAGCTAAAAAATGCTTTCTTAGTAAGAAGCATTTATAAAATGCAGACATCTGAACAAGCGAAGTGCTCGTGCAGATACATGGGCCTCTCCTCCAAGAGTTGCTTCGGCAAGAGGCGGAAAGAACTCTCAATAGTTTAGGAAAGCTCATTTTCAAAAGTATACTTATACATATTCATGGCCATTTCTTTGAAAGAACATACCCAGCCTCAACTATGGAAAAAATAAAAGCAGAGGGAGAAGCAAAGGCACACAGCCATAATACAGAGAACAGAGCTTCTCCATGAACATCCACCAGGCTGCAGCTACCAAGAAGGAAAAAACATTTGTGACTTCACATAGACCAATGATCTTACCTAGGTGAAGCATTAATTTTTCATGCATTTGTTACTCAAAAAAATAAACATACAACCACTTAAAATACAGCATTCATGTTGTCACTGGTTTGTGATATCAGGTAAGGAAAAAACGATGCTCCTGTCCCTAGAAATTCCTGTCCCTGGAATTTTCCATGTACATGTCAGTATCCTACTGCCTACGGACTTCCTATTAATTCTGTTATCAGTATCTCCTACCTAAAAACATACACTACATTATGTTCTGGGTCCCTGAAATTTCATTACCACATACAGTGTTCTAATTTTTACTTTTTCTCAACTTTAATGTAGACATACAAGAAAACATCAAGCAATGTTTATTGTGCAATTCCAATCATTATTTGCAGAATCTTGTTTTAGAGTCAGTCTTTATAGCCATTTCAACTGCTTGGTTTAAACAAAAAGCAATAATCTGGTTATCTACCTATAAATTTCATGGTATTTCTTCAAACGCTGAAGTACTAAAAGCACTGATGATTCGTATTATAATTTTAAAATATTTAAAACACAGATTTCATAGATCATTCCTTTTATAAAATAATCAAAATAATTTGATTATCTGGAAAACAAATTCTTGAAACAGAGCCCTTTCAAGGTTATCTACAACCTCTGTAAAACTCCAAACCCCAAACAGAGTAGATGATGAAATAAGGATTTCTCAGTTGCCCAAGACTGTCTGAAATTTAAGGTTGAGAAATGGACTGGCGTTTTTCATGTTTCCTGTGAATTCAGAGCTTAGAGGTGGCATCAAAACTCAAATCTCTGGGATGGCTTTACATGGCTTTCACTTTGATTTGTTTCATTTTCATTTGCTTCTTTTCCAACTTCTTTTGCTCACGCCTCAATGCAGCTTCCTAGAGAAAGGCGGCGTAACAAATAGAAAGAGAAGGGAGCGGGGACGAGAGAATTCAAATTAAGCTCGAAACATATGTTAAAAAAAAACCAAATCAGAATACTGCCTATAGTATTATTCAAAAACTTAAGCTTGCACCATAAATAATATTCTAAAAGATAGTTATAAAAATAATTGCCAGTATCTACATTAGTGAATGAAAATTAAATAAACAAATGAAGCAAAGGTAAACTAAAATCTCAGTTTAGAAACTACTACAATTGGCCGGGTGCGGTGGCTCATGCCTGTAATCCCAGCACTTTGGGAGGCCGAGGCGGGCGGATCACGAGGTCAGGAGATCAAGACCATCCTGGCTAACATGGTGAAAGCCCGTCTCTACTAAAAATACAAAAAAATTAGCCGGGCGCGGTGGCGGGCGCCTGCAGTCTCAGCTACTTGGGAGGCTGAGGCAGGAGAATGGCGTGAACCCGGGAGGCGGCGCTTGCAGTGAGCTGAGATTGCGCCACTGCACTCCAGCCTGGGCGACAGAGCGAGACTCCGTCTCAAAAAAAAAGAAATACTACCATTAACCAGGCTTTGTTATTCTGGTTTGATTTTTTTCTGTACCCAGGAAACACTTAGCCTGATGTTCACCATACCATTCATGATGGGATTATATCATAAATGTATAACTGCCAAAAGATACATTCTACTTCAGCTCAATGAATTTTAAGAATCTTGTTCCATCAGATTATTCATTGCAAATTTCTTATTAGCACAGACAGCATATCTGCATACAATACTTAAATTCATAATGCTCTATTTGGGACATTATCATATTTTTATCATATTTATCAAATGTGATAAAAATCATCAAATTTATCATATTTTATTTAGGAATTAAGAAGTTATATAGAAAAGGAAGAAAGTTCAGGTATTACTATGTGGACTGAGAGAAGCCTCAGAGGTCAAGTCAAAGTATGACTTCACTGTTGGCCACTAGTGGTCACACCTGATTAAAGTTTATTTCAGCTACAATCTCAAACTTCGTATTTTAGGGTACTGGGGTAAAATGTACTCAGAAATATACTCCTCAACTGGTACAGGATGGAGAAAATAGGGAAGAAGAAAAGAAGAAGCGCAAAGCATATATAGTTCTTCATAGTGCAACAAATTAGATTTCAAAGGGTGATTTGTAAATTCCTGGTTTGGGAACTATTGACTGTCTTAGGTTTTTTCTTTATTTTTTTGAGATAGGGTCTTGTTCTGTCACCCAGGCTGGAGTGCAGTGGCATAATCTCGTGTCATTGCAGCCTCTGCCTTCTGGGTTCAAGCCATTCTCCTGCATTAGCCTCCCAAGTAGCTGGGATTACAGGCACGTGCCACCACACCCAACTAATTTTTGTATTTTTAGCAGAGACGGGGTTTCACCATGTTGGCCAGGCTGGTCTCAAACTCCTGACCTCAGGCAATTCACCCACTATGGCCTCCCAAAGTGCTGGGATTACAGACGTGAGCCAAAGTGCCCGGCCAGGTTTTTTTTTTTCTTTTAGACACAGTCTTGCTCTGTTGCCCAGGATGACTCTCCTGCCTCAGCCTCTCACGTAGGTAGGATTACAGGTGTGTGCCACCACACCTGGCTAATTTTTATATTCTTAGTAGAGATGGGGTTTCACCATATTGACCAGGCTGGTCTTGAACTCCTGACCTCAAGTGATCCACCTGCCTCAGCCTCCCAAAATGTTAGGATTTATAGGCATGAGCCACTGTGCCCAGCCTGTCTTAGGTTTCTTTTCTATTTTTTTTTTTTTGAGGTGGATTTTCGCTGTTGTTCCCCAGGCTGGAGTGCAATGGCACAATCCCAACTCACTGCAACCTCCACCTCCCAGGTTCAATCCCAATGTCCTCTTCCCATTGTCCCAACCCCTACCTTCACCACATTCATTCTTTTCCCAGCACTACCCAACCCAATCTCTCATATTACATATTACACACACGTGTAAAACCAATGATACACAGAACACAGTATCATGTAAGAAATATTGGCCGGGCGCAGTGGCTGAAGCTGGTGGGCCACTTGAGAGATCAGGAGTTCGAGACCAGCCTGGCCAATGTGGTGAAACCTTGCCTACGCTGAGGTGGGTGGATTACTTGAGAGATCAGGAGTTCGAGATCAGCCTAGCCAATGTGGTGAAACCTCGTCTCTACTAAAAATACAAAAATTAGCCGGGTGTGGTGGTGGGCACCCGTAATCCCAGCTACTTGGTAGGCTGAGGCACGAGAATCACTTGAACCTGGGAGGCGGAGTTTGCACACTGCACTCCAGCCTGGGCGATAGAGTGAGTTTGTCTCAAAAAAAAAAAAAAAAAAAGATAAATATATTTATGCTAGCACATTTGAGAGATATTTAAGTCAATACATGTGAAAAATGTTCAACTTCAATAATAATTCAAAAAATAGCTGGGCACAGTGGCTCACGCCTGTAATCCCAGCATTTTGGGAGGCCGAGGCAGGTGGATCACCTAAGGTCAGGAGTTTGAGACCAGCCTGACCAACATGGTGAAACCCCATCTCTACTAAAAAAATACAAAAATTAGCCAGGCATGGTGGCAGGTGCCTGTATTCCCAGCTGAGAC
Source organism: Rhinopithecus bieti (assembly GCF_001698545.2). Taxonomy (NCBI): domain Eukaryota; kingdom Metazoa; phylum Chordata; class Mammalia; order Primates; family Cercopithecidae; genus Rhinopithecus; species Rhinopithecus bieti. Next base: position 1,133,656 of record NW_016807614.1, on the reverse strand, counting down.
AAGAGAATCGCTTGAACCTGGGAGGCAGAGGTTGCAGTGAGCTGAGATCACGCCACTGCACTCCACCTGGGCAACACAGCAAGAGTATGTCTCAAAAAAAAAAAAAAAAATTCAAAAAATACAAAACAAGGGGGATACCATTTCACCACCACCAGAATCAGGAAAAGAAAAAAAAAAAAAAAAAAGGGCCTGGCATGGTGGCTCACGCCTGTAATCCCAGCACTTTGGGAGGCTGAGGTAGGCAGATCACAAAGTCAAGAGATCAAAACCATCCTGGCCAACATGGTGAAACCCCATCTCTACTAAAAATACAAAAATTAGCTGGGCGTGCTGGCAGGCGCCTGTAGTCCCAGCTACTAGGGAAGCTGAGGCAGGAGAATCGCTTGACCCTGGAAGGCGGAGGCTGCAGTGAGCTGAGATGGCGCTACCGCACTCCAGCCCGGTGAAAGAGCGAGACTCTGTCTCAAAAAAAAAAAAAGTAATAACTAATTTTTGAAAAGATGTGAGTAAAAAGGAGCTCTCTGGCTGGGCACAGTGGTTCACACCTGTATTCCCAGCATACTGGGAGGCTGAGATGGGAGGATAGCTGGAGCCCAGGAGTTTGAAGCTGCAGCGAGCTACGATTGTGCCACTGTACTCCAGCCTGGGCAACAGAGCAAGACCCTGTCTCAAAAATGAAAATAAAAATAAATTAAAAGAAAAAAAGGAGCTTTCATACCATACACTGGTAGAAGGGGTTGGGTGGGTTGTTCTATTGATCTCCAGATCTTTTTACAAGGTACCCAGACCAAATACTACAAAGTAAGTGGTAGTTCAAAAAAATTAAATGATTTACACCTATAAGAAGTTTACAATCTGACTCAAGTTAAGTTTCAGGCCCCCTCTTCCTTTAACTCATTATAGTTTCAAACCTTAGAAAGAAATGTAGAACTTCCTTTTTTATAGAAAAATGAAAGGCATTATCTATTAATGATTCCTTTGTAGATTCTTCACATGTACACATTAAAAAGCCATATTTATTTATAAAGAAGACTGCATAAACACAGAGCTACATTTTTTTGGGGAAAAATATCTATCACTAAACCAAGCCAAATAAAACAAAAACATGATTAAAGGGGTAAGATGATGATGACAGGCCTGCAGTATCCTGGGCAGTTCACTCAACAGCATTAATGACACTGCTGTCAAATGCAGGCCCACATAGCAGCTCACATTTTCTTGGACACATGACCCCTTTGCTCCTAAGAATATTCTTCAATTATCTCAAGATTATTCTCATTAAAATGCACATCTTCCAGAACTTTGTCCTCTCCCTCTTTTTTCTTTTTGAGATAGGGTCTCCCTCTGTCACCTAGCCTGGAGTGCAGTGGCTTGATACCTGCTCACTGCAACCTCTGCCTCTCGGGTTCAAGTAATTCTCCTGTCTCAGCCTCCTGAGTAGGTGGGATTACAAGAGCACACCACCATGCCAGGCTAATTTTTTTTGTTTTTAGTAGAGACAGGGTTTCAGCATGTTGGTCAGGCTGGTCTCAAACTCCTGACCTCATGATCTGCCTGCCTCGGCCTCCCAAAGTGCTGGAATTACAGGCGTGAGCCACCACGCCCGGCCTGTCCTCTCCCTCTTTTTTTTTTGGCTGCCCAGGCTAGAGTGCAGTGGTATGATCGTAGCTCACTGCAGCCTCAATCTCCCAGGTTCAAGTAATCCTTTCACCTCAGTCTCCCAAGTAATTGGGACTACAGGTGTGCACCACTATGCACAGCTAATTTTTTTTTTTTTACTAGTAGAGACAAGGTCTCATGATGTTGCCCAGGCTTGTTTTGAACTCCAGGGCTCAAGCAATCTGCTTGCCTTAGCCTTCCCAAGTGCTGGGATTACAAGTGTGAGCCACTGCACCTGGCCTTTGTTCTCTTTTTTTGACCAGCATTTACAAGGTCTAAAATTTTAGAGCTGAGTGGCGCACACCTGTAGTCCCAGCTACTTGGGAGGCTGAGGCAGGAGAATGGCTTGAACTCGGGAGGTGGAGATTGCAGTGAGCCAATATTGCACCATTGCACTCCAGCCTGGGTGACAGAGCGAGACTCCATCTCAAAAAAAAAAAA
>NW_016807614.1:1092067-1131420 GCF_001698545.2 Rhinopithecus bieti | reverse complement strand
AAAAAAAAAAAAAAAAAAAAAATTTAGAGCTGAACTACGGCATCTTATTTCAGAAACACATCAGATCATACTGAGCTTTCAATTATAACATACTATACCCAAAAAGCTTTTGAGTTTGAGATTCTAGTTAGGTAAAAAACAGAAAACAAAAATACAAACAAAAATATTGGAAATCTCTAATTCTATAATCAGATTTTAAATTTTACATAACAAGTTTATTTAGATAATAGGGCACATGTGCTGCCTTCTATTAAAATTTCTATTTTTTTTCCACCAAAGTGTTTGGCTTGAAAACTGATAATGGAATTTTCAAAATGAAACTGTGCTGGAGGAACAGGATAATACTGGTAATTTTTCGCGTTCACAGACTCAGTGTGGCACGGCTTGAACAGGAAGGATTATTTATTCTTCTTTATAGTGTTATCAATTGACATAATGTCCCAAATGTTTAGAAAATGCTAAACTTTTAGCCTACAAAGATTACCTTAACAACCAATAGAACACAAGCAGGCATCCTTACAAATTGTAGTTTTACACCAGTGATAAGACAAGTTTGTCTAACCTCCAGCCTGCGCTGTTTCTCAGGATCTTCCTCATTCATGATTCGCTCCTTCTCTGCTCTTTTTTTCTCCTCCCGCCGAGACTGTGCTGCTTCCTGTCTTTGCACATGTGTCAGTTTCAAGAAGTTCTCTTCTACTCGAGCACGGTTCTTATCTGCTTTTTGTTTGCCCTTCCCCAAGAAACAAAGTGTTTCATAAGAAATCCACTTCTAGTCAACAGCAGCAAAATCCCGTTTAGCATTCTTTCATAAAATTACTCCCATTTGGCACTTCTAAATCAACCAGCAAAGATTCAGTCACTGAAATCATTGATAGCTGCCCTCCCCTTGAGAAGAAACAAAAAAAGGTGCCAATTTATATAATATAGGCATTGGGTCTTACTTCTCTGTTGAGTCGGAACTTTTTGGCTTTATCAATAGAATAAATCACCATGTTCATCAGGGGTAGCAGTGCCTCCATATCCTTTGGGTAAGTGTTACCTGAGCCAGGCACTGGAAAACAAAGCCATTTTTCCTACTGAGTTAATGGTAGCATTATTATTTCCAGGTCACCCAACTCTTTTTTTTTTTTTAATCTTAACAGACTCATTTCTCTAAGTTTCTTAGGCAGTTAAAATGCAGCAGAAAACATAAATTAAAATATGTAAAAGGTAGTTTCTTCTCGAAGAAATCTGGAAATCAGTAAGCAAGCATAGGGTTATAGTTTTGATGTGGTTTTAAAGTTATCATTTAGGAGGAAACAATACTCTCCTTAAGGTCATCTCAGAGAAGACTAAGAACCCAGAAAGGACCCAGAATACTTACCATTAAATGTAAACAATAGTGTCCTCTTAGTGTCAGGTAGCTTTAAAGGCTGACCTTCCCTGTCACAAAAGAAAAGGCAATTAAGAAGGAATACAAGAAAGATGTTTTCCATGTACACAAGTCACCCAATACACTTAGATGAACAGATACCTCCACATAATCAACACAGTATTTGGCTTGGCATCCCCAAGTCAAATATAATCTCAGAGCCCGAAGGAGCTTTACAGGTCATCTGGTCCACTCGTCTATCTGATGGATGCATTCTCAAGTGATCTTTATCCTACACTTGAACACCTCCAATGATGTTCCCTCCAGGCAAGGGTATATTCCATCTCACCTGGGGAGCCAGAAATGAGCCTATATTTAAGTATGAGGCCCATATTTTAGATAACATTTTTGCTTATTTTGATGGATTTTTATGTTTTATTTCCAACTCCTATCTTCCCATAGCAAGACATCTTATTATCTTACTTTTGAGTTAGGCTCAGAATAAATTTAGGGATAATCTACTATAGCATATATAATTTAGTTCTGTCATTGAAGATTCCTTTGTAATCTCTGCCTATATCAATCCTTTGACTATCAATTGCCCTCCATCCCATATTTAAAAGGCAGGATGAATGCTACAATGTGAAACATTGTCCTCAGTGCCATTGAGTTGAGCAAGACAAGGATGATGCAGCACTATCTAGAGGCATAAGGACCTGAGTAATCTTAGTACACAACTAAAATCCAGATTAGCTTGAATTGTGCTCAACTCCACAGCCTATCAGAGGGTAGTCTTTAACTAAAAATTTAGTCAGAACCAGTTTCAAACCAAGGATAAAGGTAAATAAATAAGCTCTCCTGAGACAGGCTGTGAATTCAAAGAACAAATCCAAGTCCTGAATATGTACTCCTGAACAGTATTACTATAAACCTAGAAATCTTATGGGCGTTGTGGGCATCTATGCTAGGAAAAGAAACAATCACCTAACTATTCAAAGAGGGAAGCCAAAAAAGGCCATAAATTACAAAACACACAGATTTGCAATCAGACATAAGTCAAACATCACACACAAATTATCATCACAAAAAAAAGAACCTATGGACTGGGGCATGGTGGCTCACGTTTATAATTCCATCACTTTGGGAGGCCAAGGCAGGTGGATCACGAGGTCAGGAGTTCAAGACCAGCCTGACCAACATAGTGAAACTCCGTCTCTACTAAAAATACAAAAATTAGTCGAGCGTCGTGGTGCGTGCCTGTAATCCCAGCTACTCAGGGGGCTGAGGCAGGAGAATCGCTTGAACCCGGGAGATGGAGGGTGCAGTGAACCAAGATTGCGCCACTGCACTCCAGCCTAGGCGACAGAGTGAGACAGCGTCTCAAAAAAACAAAAACAAAAACCAAAACCCACTGCATTTTGTTAGTACCAGCCATTCTGTAAGATTCCCGACCACCTCACTGAGTCAGTGGTGCAAACATGCAGGGATACATACAAACTGGGATGGTGAGGCTCATTTCTCTCCCATAGGTTTACAATGACCTCTCATGATGCATGCAGTCAAAGCAAAGGAAAACATGGGGGCCTGTCATCAACTTCCTTCACACATTTGGTAAGGGATATTGCAGAAGCACCTTACAGGTGTTTCAACACAGAAAGCTAGTGAAGAAAATTAATTTCAACAATTTTATCTTATACGTACTCTTGCATAATTTTGGACCAGAAAACTGGTCTGAAAAATGAACGGATTCAATCTTGTCAGCATAGTGTGTAAGAAAGTGAACCATCTGAAAAACAGAAAATAATATTTTTTAAAAGCAGGGTTTAATGCATTTCCCTTTTTTCATAAAGAAATTCACTCTTTGAGACTGGGTACAGTGGCTCACGCCAGTAATCCCGACACTTTGGGAGGCAGGTGGATCACCTGAGGCGAGGAGTTTGAGAATTTGAGATCAGCCTGGCCAACATAGTGAAACCTCGTCTCTACTAAAAATACAAAAAAATTAGCCGGGCACGGTGGCACGTGCCTGTAACCCCAGTTATCCAAGAGGCTGAAGCACGAGAAGCGTCTGAATCCGGGAGGTGGAGGTTGCCGTGAGCAGAGACCACGCCACTGTACTCCAGTCTGGGAGACAGAGCAAGACTGTCTCAAAACAAAACAAAACAAAACAAAAAAAAAAGAAATTCACCCTTCAATCCTTACTTTCGTACAATGTCATTCATTAAGACCAAAGCATGTTAATTGTTATTTATTTATTTATTTTTTGAGACAGGGTCTTGTTCTCTTGCCCAGACTGGAGTGCAGTGGCACAATCATAGCTTACCATAGCCTTAATCTCCCGGGCTCAAGTGATCTTCCTGCCTCAATTTCCTGAGTAGCTGGGACTAAAGGAACACACCACCACACCTGGCTAATTTTTTTATTGTGGAGACAGGGTCTCACTATGTTGCCCAGGCTAGTCCTGAATCCCTGGACTCAAGTGATCCTCCTGCCTCCACCATCCAAAGTACTGAGATTACAAGTGTGAACCACAGCACGCAGACAAGACTAACGCTTTTTAAAAATTAAATTTCAATAAGATAGGAAATCTCTTTAGAATTAAAGTAGTACTCCAGGATGGGCGCAGTGGCTCATGCCTGTAATCCAAGCACTTTGGGAGGCCAAGGTGGGTGGATCACTTGAGGCCAGGAATTCCAGACCAGCCTGGCCAACATGGTGAAACCCCATCTCTACTAAGAAAAAGGAAGAAAAAAAAAAAAAAAAGTAGTACTCCTTTTTAGTCATACCAATGATTAAGATTCTTATCGAGCAACTAAAACTACTTCTCAAAATAACGTTCGAAACAAGAATGAAGGCATAAAGATAAATAATTTCAGGGGATCTAAAATAATTTCAGGGGATCCTTTATAAACATGTCACCTTGAACTTACATTTATAACCATCTCTGAATTATCCTGTATTCTTATGATACTAAGATCTGTTAACCATTACACAACCAATAGAAAGAAATGGCTCTCTCAGCCAGGCACAATGGTGGGCTCCTGCTGAGGCAGGAGGAACACTTGAGCCCAAAAGTTTGATGCTGCAGTGAGTTATGATCACACACGTGAATAGCCACTGCACTCCAGCCTAGGCAACATCTCAAGACCCTATCTTTTTAAAAACAAAGGAGGAGGAATCTCTACACATCCCTCTTCTCCTACACAAACTGGAGCTCAAAAAAAAAAAAAAAAAAAGACCAAATGATATGATGAAAAGATCAGAAGTTATAGTCCTTTTCAAAAAAACCTGAAAGTCATTAGCAATCCCAGGAACAATTTGCTCTTGATTTAGAGAACTTGACTAATCAATTCGTCCTTTTGACAAGCCAATTTATTGCTTAAAGAAGGTATTTGAATATTTGTATGAGAAAGGAATGTAAAACTAGTACACTGACATAAAATAATGAACTTGTACAATGAGACTTTTAGGGAGAGTGTCCTGTAAATGCCAAGGCCCGGCAAATGTATGTCTTCTGTTGCATTTACCTTTGTATCCATCATTCCGTCTGTGACTTCTCCCATCTCTGACAGGATGGCCAAAGAGTCTGGCAGTCCATACTTTGCTCCAGACTTAGGTTTATCACTACAAAACTCACTCTAGAGGAAGAAGTAATTGAAAGTAAGACATGACCTTTTATTATGCAATGAAGCTGTATATGTGTGTGCTGAAGAGACACAGTTCTACATATATTTGAGTTGGAGCAACCTAACATACCAAATCCTGCATCTCTTTCTGTAGTCGCACCAAGGCTTTCCGTGTGCCAACAGCAAATACATAGGTATCCATGTCTTCATCATTCATGGTTACTTTTATTTGCTTTTAAAAAAATGTAAACAACAAAATTCACCTGTTAGGTTCTGTGATAGGCAGATTTCTAAATGACCCTTAAGATTCCCTCCCCGCTGATGCACATACTCTCCCTTTAAGTGATTGGGATTTGCAAATATGATGGAATAGTACCCCATAATCAGACTGTTTTATGGCAGAAGGTCCCTAATCAGCTGACTGTGAATTAACCAAAAGGGACATTATCTTGGGTGTACCCAACCTAATCAAGCAAGTCCTTAAAAGGAATTATAGCCCTACTTGAAGAAGAAAGTCAAAATGTGAAAGGGCTTATGGGAAAGTTGGGGGTGGGGGACATATGGTAAGGACTGAAGGGTGGCCTTTAGGAACTTGACAGTGGTTCCCAGTTGACAGTGGTTCCCAGTTCCCCTTATAATAAACCAGTAAATATAAGTGTCTTTTCAAGTTCTATGAGTCATCTAACAAATTATTGGTTGAGAGGGGAGGTCACAGGAACCCCTGATTAATAGTTAGTTGGTCAGAAGTCCAGATGGCAGTATGGGTAACCTGGGACATTCGAATGCATCTGAAGAGGGCAGTCTTGTGGGGCTGAGCCCTTTAATCTCTAGGATTTGAAGCTAACTCCAGGTAGATAGTGTCAGAATTGAATTGAGGCTGGGCACAGTGGCTCATGCCTGTAATCCCAGCACTTTGGGAGGCCCAGGTGAGAGGATCACTTAAGCCAGGACTTCATGAACTGCCTGGGCAACATAGCAAATCTCGGTCTCTAGAAAAAAAAGAAATTTAAATTTACAAAATTAAAAAGAATTATTATTATTATTATTTAATTCAATTGTGGGATACCCAGTTGGTATCCAGAGAATCTGAGAATTGGCTATTTGTGTTGGAAAACAGCCCAGACAAGTAAACAGTTAATAGTACTCTGACTGGGCCAGAAAGATAAAAAATTATAAGCCTAAAAGAGTCTTGATATGTGGGAGGCCGAGGCGGGCGGATCACAAGATCAGGAGATCGAGACCATCCTGGCTAACACGATGAAACCCCGTCTCTACTAAAAATACAAAAAATTAGCAGGGTGTGGTGGCGGGAGCCTGTAGTCCCAGCTACTCCGGGGGCTGAGGCAGAAGAATGGTGTGAACTCGGGGGGCAGAGCTTGCAGTGAGCCGAGATCGCACCACTGCACTCCAGCCAGGGCGACAGAGTGAAACTCCATCTCAAAAAAAAAAAAAAAAAATAGACTCTGATATGATATATTTGTTATATTAATTATTATATCTTTAAATGCTTGGGTGAAATAATTTTTAGTATATGGAAGAAGGAAAATGTTAATATAGGAAAAGAACTGGTAAGATGGCAGCTGTAAAAGAAAACGTTTTCTGCTCTTCCATCATTGATGGGAAACTACACAAAGCAAACCATAAACAGAATTTTTAAAAAGGGGCAAATAAAATATAAAGAGCCACGTATTTGTTGAAGCAATTTCTCTTAGCAGGAGGAGAGAGACAGAGAAAGAGAGCTGAAAATGATTAAAATGCTTTTAAAGAATAATTTCTACAAAAAGATGGCTGAGGATATAGCAAACTTTCCTCCTAATAAGATGGTGGTTGGTGGGAGAAAGGATGACAGAAATATTAACTGATAGGGCTCTAAATTTTAGTGGACTAAGTCATCATGGCCATATTAGAAAAATTAAAATAAAAATACAGGTTTACAAGTAAAAATGATACCTTTAAAATATAACAGTGGGGCCGGGCACGGTGACTCTTGCCTGCAATCCCAGCACTTTGGGAGGCCGAGGCGGGTGGATCACCTAAGGTCAGAGGTTCGAGACCATCCTAACCAACATGGTGAAACCCTGTCTCTACTAAAAATACAAAAATTAGCTGGGTGTGGTGGCGGGCGCCTGTAATCCCAGCTACTTGGGAGGCTGAGGCAGGAGAATCACTTGAACCTGGGAGGTGGAGGTTGCAGTGAGCCGAGATCAAGCCATTGCACTCCAGCCTGGGCGATAGAGTGAGACTCCATCTCAAAAAAAAAAAAACAAAAAAACTATATATATATATATATTATTTTCAATCCAATACTATTTCAAAGTACCTAATTTACATCACTAACAAAACACTTACAACCCAAACACTATTTCATACTTTCACATATATACGTATCTATCTCCCTTTTTCTATTATAGAAAAGAAAAAACTGTCTTATATATTTTTGTTTCTTGTAGCAGTGGGAGCCAGCAGAATTATTTATTGAAAGAGTGAAGAGGCCGGGCGCGGTGGCTCACACCTGCAATCTCAGCACTTTGGGAAGCCAAGGCGGGCGGATCACGAGGTCAGGAGATCCAGACTATCCTGGCCAACATGCTGAAACCACGTGTCTACTAAAATACCAAAAAATTGGCCGGGAGTGGTGGTGTGCGCCCGTAGTACCAGTTACCCAGGAGGCTGAGGCAGAAGAGTTGCTTGAACCCAGGAGGCCGAGATTGCAGTGAGCTGAGATTGCGCCACTGCACTCCAGCCTGGCAAAAGGGCAAGACTCCGTCTCAAAAAAAAAAGAAACAATGAAGAAAGAAGGAATGTGGTATTTGTGAGAAAAGACACAATTTGCAGATAAACATACTGATTTATTTTATTTTATTTTATTTTATTTTTTTTGAGACGGAGTCTCGCTCTGTCCCCCAGGTTGGAGTGCAGTGACCAGATCTCAGCTCACTGCAAGCTCTGCCTCCCGGGTTCATGCCATTCTCCTGCCTCAGCCTCTTGAGTAACTGGGACTACAGGCGCCCGCCGCCTCGCCCGGCTATTTTTTAGTAGAGATGGGGTTTCACCATGTTAGCCAGGATGGTCTCGATCTCCTGACCTCGTGATCCACCCGTCTTGGCCTCCCAAAGTGCTGGGATTACAGGCTTGAGCCACCGTGCCCGGCCAACATACTGATTTAATAAAGGAAAGAAGATATACCAAACATAAGGTCCTCAGATCATGACTGGAGCTTATTCAGCCAGAAATGTATTATCTGAAGCAAAACATATTTGAGAAGAAACCCAGCTATCTGCCAAAGATAAAAACATATACAAGGAGCCAAGTTACCCATGAGGGCCACTACCTGTCACAATTGCTTTGCCCTCTATCGTCAACACTAAGTCAATCCATCTGTGTGGTGATACAGTATCACCTCTTTCCCATCAAAAGGCCCATGAAAGCCCCCTGACAACTGCACAGAGTGGAAGATGATGCTCTGTCCAAGGAGAAAAAGGGTACATTTTTTGTCAAGGGACACAAATTGCCAGAAACTAAAAACACAATCTAGGCAGAAATGGAAAAAGCTCTAGGAAATAATTCAGTTTGGGACAGGCGTGATGGCTCACATCTATAATCCCAGCACTTTGGGAGACCGAAGTAGGTGAATCACTTGAGGTCAGGAGTTCGAGACCAGCGTGGCCAACACGGTGAAACCCCGATTCTACTAAAAATACAAAAATTAGCCAGGTGTGGTGGTGGGCGTCTGTAATCTCAGCTACTTGGGAGGCTGAGGCAGGAGAATTGCTTGAACATGGGAGGCGGAGGTTGCAGTGAGCCAAGATCGTGACATTGCATTCCACCCTGGGCAACAGAGTGAGATGCCATCAAAAAAAAAGAAAGAAAAAAAAAGAAGAAAGAAAAAAAATAATTTGGTCTGTACACAGAAAACCAGCGGGAAGAATACATACCACTTGATCACTCACTGGCCTCATCATCCGGGCCAGGACATTCAGTAAGTCTTGTCTCTTGAGGAACTGAAAAAAAATGAGAGAAGCAAGTAAATTCAATTGCAACTCCTACTTAGTATAAAAAAGGGCCTTGGAGGAGAATCAAATGCTTCATCAAATATACTTTACGACACATTTGCCAGTTAGCATAAATATCACTTTTAGACCTCATTTTAAGTCAAATATGAAGGGATAAGATGCTGAATTGGAGGGGGTGGGGGGGCTGGGAATCACAGCTGGACAAAATTAAGGGAAGATATATATCGTACAAGAAGTTTCCTACTTACCCTCAGCTGGATAAGCATGCCCTCACAGCACACCCGACCAGAACACCATAGGTTATAGATGTGCTCATTCTCCTGGTTCAATTTTCCTGTGCTTGTTGCTTCTTTGTTAGTTCCATCATCCCCTGGGGGTAAAACCACTTAATGTGACTCAACAGAAAATGTCAAGGCCGGGCCGGGGGCAGTGGCTCGTGCCTGTAATCCCAGCACTTTGGGAGGCGGAGGAGGGTAGATCACGAGGTCAGGAGTTCGAGACCAGCCTGGCCAGCATGGTGAAACCTCGTCTCTTACATAAAAAAAAAAAAATTATAAAAAATTAGCCAGGCATGGTGGCGTGTACCTGTAGTCCCAGCTACTTGGGAGGCTGAGGCAGGAGAATAGTTTGAACCCAGCAGGTGGAGGTTGCAGTGAGCTGAAATTGCATCAGTGCACTCCAGCCTGGATGACAGAGCAAGACTCCGTCTCAAAAAAAATAAAAAAAAGAAAAAAAAAGAAAAAAAAGAAAACAAGGCCGAATAGCTCACGTTCCTCTAACCTGACCGCAAAATGATCATAGCTTCAGAGTAGCAATACTTTGCTGTCTTACAGTTTGGACAGGGACTAAAATAGATTAGCACTATTCCTTTTACTTTTAAAACTATTGTTTCTATTAGAAGAAATATGGATTCTAAGCACATGTTTGTCAGTTTAACGATGATCAGCTTGGAGTATAAGTCTCTCAGAGTACATACAAAATAGGAAAAAAATCAGTTGAAATATCTCTGCCAAAAGTTAAAGAAAAAAAAATCTCCTATGGAGTGAATAAAAAATACTGTTAATACAAACTACTCAGCAATTCCTCACTATGTCTCCTACGAATTAACTTTAACCAAGCTTTCTTTTCCAATGCAAAATAACTGGGTCTTACTAATAGTATTAAGAGTTGTATTTTAAATCTAGAAAAAAGCTCAAATTCCAATACTTTCTCTCTTCATTTAATTTATTAAGCATACAAAAGAAATTGCTCAACCTCACAAGGGAAAACAGACTGATACACCAAATGAAAACAAGCAAGGGGAAGTAGAAGGAGCCAAAGCTGCTTTTTTTCCCCGCCCCGAATTTCCCGGTCAAAACATACTCTGAAATACTATGGTACAGTGGAGACAGGGTAGACTTTGGAAACAGGTAGATAAGTTCTGATATCTTGGTTGCAATGTAATAGCTTAGATAACTTTTAACATTTCTGCCCTTCAGTTTCCTCCTTAGGAAAACAGCAACTATAGCCAACTGACAGTGCTGTTACAAAAAGTAAAAAAGGGCCGGGCGCGGTGGCTCAAGCCTGTAATCCCAGCACTTTGGGAGGCCGAGACGGGCGGATCATGAGGTCAGGAGATCGAGACCATCCTGGCTAACACAGTGAAACCCCGTCTCTACTAAAAAAAAATACAAAAAACTAGCCGGGCGAGGTGGCGGGCGCCTGTAGTCCCAGCTACTCGGGAGGCTGAGGCAGGAGAATGGCATAAACCCGGGAGGCGGAGCTTGCAGTGCGCTGAGTTCCGGCCCCTGCCCTCCCGCCTGGGTGACCCAGCGAGCCTCCGTCTCAAAAAAAAAAAAAAAAAAAAAGTAAAAAAGAAACACTGTATGTAAAGTATTTAGCATAATACATAAACACTAGTGTGTTGCAGAGCAGGTGGATACATGCTTACTATTAAAGAGAAATAAGGTGCTAAATGCCAAATAGGTGAATGGGAGGTTAGTCCACCTCATTCCCTACATTGCACAACTACAGAGGTTCCTTGAAATCCTTCAGTGTATATTTCAGCAGTGGATCCAAAACTCAAGTGTCCAGATTCTAAGGGAATTTTGAGGAACTTTCAGTTTCTAAAAGACGAAATGAAAGCATTTATTAAGCTACCTAAAATGTCAAACTTTCTTGGTTTCCGTCAGAATTTTATCAACTTGTTTTGAAAACATCTATTACATTATTCTAATCAGAAGCTGTTTAGCAATTTTACTGCTGACTCATGAAAAATGAGAAAATTATTAAATACAATATATTCTTATTTTTAGAAACAGGGTTTCTCATTCTATCACCCAGGCTGGAGTTCAGGAACATGATCCTGTATCACTGCAGTCTCAAACTCCTAAGTTCAATTCTCCCACTTCAGCCTCACGAGTAGCTGGGACCACAGAAGCACACCACTGTGACCGGCCAATTTTTATTTTATTTTATCTGTAGAAACAAGGTCTCACTATTTTGCCCAGACTGGTCTTAAACTCCTGGCCCCAAATAATCCTCCCACCTTGGCCTCCCAAAGCACTGGAATTACAGGTGTGAGCCACCGCACCCGGCCAAAAAACAGGATCCTCAAGGCTGGATGCAGTAGCTCACACCTGTAATCCCAGCAATTTGGGAGGTCGAGGCAGGCAGATTGCTTGAGCCTAGGAATTCAAGACTAGCCTGCACAATATGATGAAACTCTGTCTCTACAAAAAAATACAAAAATTAGTTGGATGTGGTAGCATGTGCCTATAGTCCTGCCTACTCAGAAGGCTAAGATGGAAGGGTCTCTCGAACCTGGAAGGTCGAGGCTGCAGTGAACCGTAATCACACCACTGCACACAAGCCTGAGTAACAGAGTGAGACCTTACCTCAAAAAAATAAAAATAAAAAGATCGGGTGTGGTGGCTCACGCCTATAATCCCTGCACTCTGGGAGGCCGAGGTGGGTGGACCATGAGGTCAAGAGATTGAGACCATGCAGCCCAAGATGGTGAAACCTCATCTCTACTAAAAATACAAAAATTAGTGGAGCATGGTGGCGCATGCCTGTAGTCCCAGCTACTCGGGAGGCGGAGGCAGGAGAACTGCTTGAACCCAGGAGGTGGAGGTTGCAGTGAGCTGAGATTGCGCCACTGTACTCCAGCCTGGTGACAGAGCAAGACTCTGTCTCAATAATAATAACAATAATATAAAATTAAATTAAAAATCAAAATTAAAAAAAGAAGAGCAGGGGGAATCCTTGAGAGAAAAAACAATGCACCCTCTTTGGTATTCCATGAAAGCAGTTAGATGCTTATACTGAGGGGAATACATCATCCTTACCAGATTGTTTTCAAGCAAGAAGCTGGGCTGACATTGACCTCACTTACCTACTAAAGTAAAGTTGCTCTCCAAAAGCTCCCTATGAGTGTTAAACCAGGCCTGTGCAAGGCGACTGTTTTTATTCTTCCCAATGATGTAATTCATGATATAAGCAAGCAGACCAGTCACCATCAAAATTTCTAGATAATAACTCTCCCAGCTGTTCTGGAGGTGTGCAGGAACCTAAAAAAGCAAAATCATTCCATTAAATGTTAGCTGAGACTGAATGGAGTCTACCTCATGGAAGGAAGAATGAGAAAATCCATAAACAGAAGGGATACTTTAGATATCTGTCATTGGACATAGTTATACTTTGAAAAATAGGTCCATTTTACTTTTCTAGGCTAGCTTTATAAAAGATTCTTTAAGGAAATATAAGGACAATCAACTGGGATGAAAAGCTGGAAAGCCCTTTGTATTACACTTGGTCCTTAATCCCCCAAATAAATTCAATGTACTGTACGTCATCAAGGAATAAATTTTACTTATTCATTGATAAGTAAAACTAGAAGTGCTAGAATGATAAACAGGGGTTGCTTCTGTAGGTGGTGATTTTTATCAGAACAACTGATGTCAAGCTCTTTCTTAGTTCCCACTATTGCATTAATACCAGTTATACATCATTAATTCTATTTCTGGGATTAATGACAAGACATTTTGTTGTTTAGTTGGGAATTCAGAATCCTGGATACCTACATCAACAATTGTTATTGGGTCTTTATTTTTGCTAGAAGAAGTATCTGGTTTGTCTTCATAACCTTCAAATTCTTCATCATCATATGGTTCACTCTCCGTATCTCCCTCCTACAAAAATGAGGCATCATCTGTTTTCCTCTACAAATGTCACCAGCAACTGTGTCTCATTTTGTTGGCAACATTTGTTGAGGAAAACAGAACGTGTAAGCAGCAAGCATAGAACACAGATGTTACATGTTTTTAACAAAACAATTGGGTACAAATTTCAGCTTAAAATGAGAAAGTTCTGGAGACCTAATGTACAGCATGGTGACTACAGTTAATAATAATATATTACAGACTTGAAGTCTACTAAGAGAATAGATCTTAAGTAATCTCAACACACACACACACACACACACACACACACACACACACACGGAGACAACTATGTTAATTAGCTTGATTGTGGTAAGCACTTCACATTGCATGTATAGGTATACCAAAACTCTATGTTGTGCACCTTAAATATATACAATTTTTGTCAGTTATATCTCAATAAAGATGGGGGGCACCCAAAACACCAAAATGATGACTCCCCATGCTTTTGATGGCAAAGTTCTTTCTCTCTTTCTCTCTTTTGATAAGGTCTTGCTCTGTCACCTAGGCTGAAGTGCAGTGGCTCGATCTCAGCTCACTGCAACTTTTAACTCCCAGGTTCCAGTGTTTCTTCTGGCTCAGCCTCCCAAGTAGCTGGCATTACAGGCACGCACCACCACGCCCAGCTAATTTTTGTATTTTTAGTAGAGACAGGGTTTCACCATGTTGGCCAGGCTGCTCTCAAACTCCTGATCTCAGGTGATCTGCCCGCCTCGGCCTCCCAAAGTGCTGGGATTACAGGCATGAGCCACCATGCCTAGCCAATTCTAAAGTTCTAAATAATACAATTCTCATCCACAAACAGTATCTATTCTCTAACCCCTCCTCCAGTTGGGGTTTCAATAGAAGAACACAATTCATTCTGTTAATGTAAAAGGTGGAAACTTACCACAAAACATTTAAAAGAGTTCTACCTAGTGAATGAAAATGAAGATTCCAGACAGTAAAGGTCTCCTGAGCCTGAGTATTAATTTTTTTTTTTTTGAGACAGAGTATCGCTCTGTCACCCAGGCTGGAGTGCAGTGGCACGATCTCGGCTCACTGCAAGCTGTGCCTCCTGGGTTCATGCCATTCTCCTGCCTCAGCCTCCCCAGTAGCTGGGACTATAGGTGCCCACCACTATGCCCAGCTGATTTTTTTGTATTTTTAGTAGAGATGGGGTTTCACCGTGTTAGCCAGGATGGTCTTGATCTCCTGGTCTCGTGATCCGCCCGCCTCAGCCTCCCAAAGTGCTGGGATTACAGGCGTGAGCCACTGCATCTGGCCATGAGGATTAATTTTAAAGTTTGGGAAAAGTGCTAGTTACAAATTTTTCCAAGAAAGCAATAAAAAGAACCTCACCTGGGTATCTGCATCTTCAAAATCTCCTTCTTGGTTTTCATCCTGCCCTTCCAACTCCACAGTGGTCTCATCTTCATCATCTTCAGTGGTTATGACCCGTTGAGGAGATTCAGTAACAGAGTCTTCCATGACATCCTCAAATTCAGCGAAGTCATTATCATCGTACTCTACTATGTCCTCCTCATCCTCAAAATCATCAAACTTGGCTTCAGAGACACTCCCAAACACCAGAAGGACAACACAGAAAGTGTGGAAGGCTTTCATTGCACCTTGAGAAAAAAAGCTTAAAAAAAAAAAGAGAACCCCAAAATGGATTGCCATTCTATACATACTGATCAGATTTTATAAACAGTAAAAATCTATAAACCTCTCCTACTTTTCTCTTATTCAGTACTATTAGATTCAGATCACATTATATAAAGAACAACTATTAGATTCAGATCACATTATATAAAGAACAACTCAAGAGGCTTGGGTTCTCGTCTGGATCCTGGCACTAGATATCTGTAAAATCTTCAACAAATCATCAAGTCATTTATTTAATTTCTTTTTTTTTTTTTTTTTTTGAGATGAAGTTTTGCTCCTGTCACCCAGGCTGGAGCACAATGGTGTGATCTCAGCTCACTGCAACCTCTGCCTTCTGGGTTCAATCGATTCTCCTGCCTCAGCCTCCTGAGTAGCTGGGATTATAGGTACGCACCACCACACCAGGCTAACTTTTATATTTTTAGTAGAGATGGGGTTTCACCATGTTGGCCAGGCTGGTTGTGAACTCCTGGGTGATCCACCTGCTGTGGCCTCCCAAAGTGCTGGGATTACAGGTGTGAGCCACTGCGCCCAGCCCAAGTCATTTAATTTCTTTAGGTTGGGTTTTCTAAAACTCTCTGTCCACTGACATAGAGTATTCAATAAGCATTTTTTGAGGGCCTATTAAAAAGTTTTCTATAGAAAATGAGAAGGAGGTAAAAATGAAGGAGTAAGATGTAGCTATTTATCTGTTAGTGGTAACAAGAATAATCCATGAATAAAAAGGCCATTCACCCTTAGATTGATTTGTATTCATGCATGAACAAATTATCATAAGAGCAAACACTTAAATCACTACGTGCTAGACACTGTTCTAAAGACTTTACAAAAAGCAACTAATTTAATCCTCATAAGAACGCTCTTAGGAAAGCTGCAATATTAACATCCCCATTTCACTGATAAGGAAAATGGGGCAGAGAGATGTTGAGTAGTACAACTACCAAGTGACAAAGAGCTGTGATTTGATCCCGGAGTTTTGCCTCCAGAATCCATGCTATGAACCACTTCTCAGGCTGCTTCTCAAATGTAGGTAGGTGGCTGTGCTTTCATATAACTTGCTTAGAAGCAGTAATTTTTTGCTAACCAATTGTTCCTAGTGTTTATGATGGAATTCAATATATCGTTTTATCGCTTTTTGAAGAACATTAAGTTTTCTAATATATGAAAAAAGCTTCTGTATTAACAAATATAATGATATCATATATGTGACAAAATATGTGCCCAATTATATGAAAACACAGAGGACAATGTAACCATTTTACCAAATAGGTAAGGCTTCACAAAAGAAAGAGGGGAGACCATTTGAGCTGAAATTTGAAAAGTATATTTCAACCATCAAACCCATTTAGGCTGTATTTCCGGTCCTGTCCCTCATCTAAACACCAGTCCTATGTCATAACTCACTTAACCTTGAAGATATATCTGTTTTGATGTCCTACAAACTTTTCGTGTATCTAGTAAGATAGTAAATATTTAGGCTTTATGGGGTACATACTGGTCTCTGCTGCATATTCTTCTTTTTATTTTTTATTTATTTATTTATTTTGAGATGGAGTCTCGCTCTGTCGCCCAGGTTGGAGTGCCGTGGCCGGATCTCAGCTCACTGCAAACTCCGCCTCCTGGGTTCACGCCATTCTCCTGCCTCAGCCTCCAGAGTAGCTGGGACTACAGGCGCCCGCCACCTCGTCTGGCTAGTTTTTTTGTATTTTTTAGTAGAGACAGGGTTTCACTGTGTTAGCCAGGATGGTCTCGATCTCCTGACCTCGTGATCCGCCCGTCTCGGCCTCCCAAAGTGCTGGGATTACAGGCTTGAGCCACCGCACCCGGCCTATTCTTCTTTTTTAAAAAAAAACTTTAAAAAAATATAAAGACCATTCTTACTTCACAGGCCTCCCCTCAGGCTGACCCTATCCCTGACTATAGTCATCTCAAAATCATCAGTTATCTGAATTTCTCTATTTGTATATTAATATCAATCACATTTTTCCAGTCTTGCTTGTTGAAAAGAACAAGATATCTAATGTTTTGCCTTCTTTTTCCTTTGAAATCTATCAGCCATCAAATCCTGGTGTTTCCTTCTTTGATTCCCACAGCCACTACAATCCAAGTTACCCCCACCTGCTGAAGAGCCACCATATTATTCTAAATGGTATTGTCTTAATGATCTCCCCACTCCCTACTTTTCCTCCCCAAAAACCACCAGCATCTTTCTAAAAGAGAACTTTTGTTACATATAAGGATTCAATAATCATCAAAGGCTAACCAATTATTGCAAAAGTAATATAAAAACTCCTTTGGCATTCACTGCTTTTCACAATGATCCTACTGTAATTAAATGTACCTTCACTAAAGCATATCGCCACAGTAGATACTATGCCAAGATAAAGCACAATTCCCGAATTGAAAATAAATTTGCACAGGAATTCAGTTTCAAGGACATGTGCTACAATATGATTTATGATGGTGAAATTTGGTTAAACTCTTTGATTAAACTATGGATGTATAAAAACCAAAGCTACTGTTGTCCATTAAAAATTGTTACACAGGGTGGTGGCTCTCCCCTGTAATCCCAGCACTGTGGGAGATTGGGGAGAGTGGATTGCTTGAGCACAGGAGTTGGAGACCAGCCTTGGCAACATGACAAAAACCCACCCCTACAAACAAAATAGAAAAATTAGCTGGGTTTGGTGGCATGTGCCTGTAGTCCCAGCTACTCGAGGAATGAGGTGAGAAAATCGCTTGAGCTCTCAAGGCGGAGGCTGCAGTGAACTGTCATCATGCTAATGCATTCCAGCCTGGGTAACAGTGAAACGTGCCTCAAAACAAAACACAAATAACAAAAGAAAAACCTCAAAGTAATTAAAAAAAAAATTTGTTACACAGCCTGGGCAACATAGTGAGACTTCTTCACTACAAAAAAAATGTTTTAAATTAGCCAAGTCTCACGCTCATTCCTATAATCCCAGCAGTTTGGGAGGCCGAGGTAGGCAGATCACTTGAGGTCAGGAGTTAGAGACGAGCCTGGCCAACATGGTAAAACCCTGCCTCTACTAAAAATACTTCAAAAATTAGCCAGCGTGGTAGCGCACACCTGTAATCCCAACTATTTGGGAGGTTGATGAGAATCACTTGAACCTGGGAGGCAGAGGTTGCTGTGAGCTGAGATCGCACCACTGCACTCTAGCCCGGGTGACATAGGGAGACTCTGTCTCAAAAATAAATAAATAAATTAGTCAAGTCTGGTGGTATGCACCTGTAGTCCAGCTATTCTAGTGGCTGAGGTGGGAGAATCACCTGAGCCCAGGAGGTTGAGGCTTCAGTGAGCCATGACTGCACCACTGCACTACAACCTGGGCAACAGAGCAAGGCCCTGTCTAAAAGAAAAAAAAAAAAATGTTACAAATGAAGGTGAAACCCAGATTCTTTTAGAAGCAAATGCACATAAAGAAAAAGGTTTGGCTGGGTGTGATGACTCACACCTATAATCCCAGCACTTTCGGAGGCCAAGGTGGGCAGATCACCTGAGGTCAGGAGTTTGAGGCCAGCCTGACCAACATGGTGAAAACTCATCTCTACCAAAAATACAAAAATTAGCCGGGCATGGTGGCAGGCGCCTGTAATCCCGGCTACTTGGGAGACTGAGGCAGGAGGATCGCTTGAATCAGGAGGTGGAGGTTGTAGTGAGCCAAGGCAGTGCCATTGCAGTCCAGCCTGGGCAACAAGAGTGAAACTCCATCTCAAAAAAAAAAAAAAAAAAAAAAAAAAAAAAAGAAAACAAAACAAAACAAAAAAGTTTAACAGGGGTGTCCAATTTTTTGGTTTCCCTGAGCCACATGGGAAGAAGAGTAATTGTCTTGGGCCACACATAAAACACCCTAACACTAATAATAGCCGATAAGCTAAAAAATTTCTCATAATGTTTTAACAAAGTTTGCAAATTTGTGTTAGGCCACTTTCAAAGCTGTACTGGGTCACATGCGGCCTGCAGGCCATGAGTTGGACAAGTTTGGTTTAGAAAAACATACATTTACACACAAATAGTAGTTAGCTTATATAGTAGAATTGTGGGTATTTTGTCTTTATTTTTCTTCATATTTTACTTCTTTTTTGGAGGCAGAGTCTCGCTCTGTAGCCCAGGTTGGAGTCTAGTGGTGTGATCTTGGGTCACTGCAACCTCTCTCTCCTGGGTTCAAGCGATTCTTCTGTCTCAGCCTCCTGAGTAGCTGGGATTATAGGTACCCACCACTATGCCCAGCTAATTTTTTTGTAGTTTAAGTAGAGATGGGGTTTCACCATGTTGGCCAGGCTGGTCTCGAACTCCTGACCTCAGGTGATTTGCCTGCCTCGGCCTCCCAAAGTGCTGGGATTACAGGGATGAGCCACTGTGCTCAGCCTAATTTTTTTTTTTTTTCTGTAGTGTACTTTTGTCACTCGAGAAGAGGCATTGCAGACTGAGGAACAGGTGTGGCATGGAGGCCTGAAATGGCATATTTTAGGAGCCTGGTATGATAGAGCATTGGGTTTGTAGACTCAAGTGGGAGAAAGAAGGCTGGAAAGGCCCTCAGGGG
Source organism: Rhinopithecus bieti (assembly GCF_001698545.2). Lineage (NCBI taxonomy): Eukaryota > Metazoa > Chordata > Mammalia > Primates > Cercopithecidae > Rhinopithecus > Rhinopithecus bieti. The sequence goes on along the minus strand of NW_016807614.1, from coordinate 1,112,013 downwards.
CCAGGTCATGATGAAATCATTACTGGCAACTGCTGGGAAGTGGTAAGGATGGAAGCCATAATGCAGTGAGTTGAGTACTAACAGAGGTGAGAGTATGGCAAAGGGAAATATGTACTACTCTTTGAAGGTGCTCTGGGACGGAGAGTATTTCTAAATCTCATTTACAGCACTGAAACTTCTTAAAGAAATCAGTTTAATATCAAAGGTTATTGTCCAATGCCTTGCAATCCATGGATGCTCAAGAAATTAAATGCAATTAAATGCTCTTAAAGGCTGGGCGCAGTGGCTCACACCTATAATCCCAGCACTTTGGGAGGCCAATACGGGCAGATCACTGGAGGTCAGGAGTTCGAGACCAGCCTGGCCAACATGGTGAAATCCCATCTTGACTAAAAATACCAAAAAATTAGCTGGGCATGGTGGTGCACACCTGTAATCCCAGTTACTTGGGAGGCTGAGGCAGGAAAATTGCTTAAACTCCGAAGGCAGAGATTGCAGTGAGCCGAGATCACGCCACTGCACTCCAGTCTGGGTGACACAGCGAGACTCTGTCTCCAAAAAAAAAAGAAAGAAATTAAATGTTCTTAGAATTAAAGAATTAAAGTTCACAAAATTTGAAAGGTACAAAAGATTTTGAGAAATGCCATAAAGGTTAGGTCAACAGGACAGTAGGCCCTATCCACGGGTTCCACATCTGTGGGTTCAACCAACCACAGATTGAACATATTTGGAGGGAAGAACAATTTAAAAAAATACAATTAAATTAGGTATTATAAGTAATCTAGAGATAATTAAAGTATACGGTAGGAGATGCATAGGTTATATGTAAATACTACACCATTTTATATAAGGGACTTGAGTATCCATGGATTTTGGTATTCTCAAGGGATCCTGGAACCAATCCCCCACAGATATCCAGGGAGGACTAAACATCCTTTCTATACTAGTTGATCCTTCAGGTTAGTATCAAGGGACATTCTATGGAAAAGCATGCCACTTTGTCAATGCCAACCTCAAAGAGGTTTGGGATGTGTCTCTAAACATCCCTAGCTTCCTTTAACCATCTTTAGTTACTAATGAATGTTTTAAAACTCTGGAATGTATATTTTCCACTTCCACCAGACCTAAGGGTCTTCAGTCCTCTAAATTACTACCTGTTAAAGTTTCTCTTCTACTTTTTCTAGAATTTCCCTCTAGTTCTCATGTTGTAATATTTGGTCAAAAGTGGAAGAAATATGGAAAAAGAGAACACACTTTGGTGGAATTAGAATTTGTTTAAAATGTCAGCTGTAGGCTGGGCATGGTGGTCCACGCCTGTAATCCCAGCACTTTGGGAGGCTGAGGTGGGTGGATCATTTGAGGTCAGGAGCTCGAGACCAGCTTGGCCAACATAGTGAAACCCCACCTCTACTAAAAATATGAAAATTAGCTGGGTGTGGTGGCAGACACCTGTAATCCCAGCTACTCGGGAGGCTGAGGCAGGAGAATCGCTTGAACCCGAGAGATGGAGGTTGTAATGAGCCAAGATTGCACCACTGCACTCCAGCCTGGGCAACAGGGCGAGGCTCTGTCTCAAAAAAATAAATAAATAATAAAAGAAAATGTCAGTTCTACCATTTACCAGCAATATGACCTTAGCCTAATTACTTAAAATTCCCTGTTCTCCACATACAAAAAAGGGATACCATTTGCCACTTGCCTCTTAGGGCTGCAGTGGGTATTACAGGAGATATGTAGGAAGTTTTAATACACTGCCTGGCACATATAAGGCTCTCAGTAAATATTAGTTCCTGTTTCTTTCTTTCACGGTGCATGATGAACACCCTTTAAGTTAAAATACTTCATCGTCAGTGTTTTCCTTTTCTTTTCTTTTTTTCGACGGAGTCTCGCTCTGTCGCCCAGGCTGGAGTGCAGTGGCACCATCTCGGCTCACTGCAAGCTCCGCCTCCCGGGTTCACGCCATTCTCTGCCTCAGCCTCCCAAGTAGCTGGGACTACAGGCGCCCACCACCACGTCCGGCTAATTTTTTTGTATTTTTAGTTGAGACGGGGTTTCACTGTGTTAGCCAGGATGGTCTCGATCTCCTGACCTCGTCGTGATCCGCTCGCCTCGGCCTCCCAAAGTGCAGGAATTACAGCCGTGAGTCACAGCGCCCGGCCTCCTTTTCAAATCCTACTCTTAAAACTTTTTTTTCAAATATAAGTAACTAAAAGTTAACACCGGAACAGTCAACTCGATTAACAGCCTACCAAAAGATCTGATCATTTCAAATCGAATTTCCACTTAGAATATTCACACCATGGGCCGGGCGCGGTGGCTCAAGCCTGTAATCCCAGCACTTTGGGAGGCCGAGACGGGCGGATCACGAGGTCAGGAGATCGAGACCATCCTGGCTAACACGGTGAAACCCCGTCTCTACTAAAAAATACAAAAAACTAGCCGGGCGAGGTGGCGGGCGCCTGTAGTCCCAGCTACTCGGGAGGCTGAGGCAGGAGAATGGCGTAAACTCAGGAGGCAGAGCTTGCAGTGAGCTGAGATCCGGCCACTGCACTCCAGCCCGGGCGACAGAGCGAGACTCCGTCTCAAAAAAAAAAAAAAAAAAAAAGAATATTCACACCATAGAAACACTTCTGAGATAACTCAGCACTACAATGGAGATCCTTCAAGGTTATTTAGGTCACAATCATCCAAGACATTTTTACCTTGGCCTTCCCCCTTAGAAGTCTCTGCTGCACCTGTTAACTCAGTTCTCAAATGCACAAGTTCTTGCCAGGCCACCCAGCCTCTATGACTCCTGAAGCAAGCAACACAGGACCAAGGAAAATTCACACAAGCACTGACAAGTCTGGTTTGATTATTTTCTGCAAGCTCATCCAATAGTTCCTCAGCGACTGAGTCCAGACTTGAGGGAAGAGGACTGAGTGAGGCCATTATTCCTTGTTGTCATTTTAGATTAGGCCTGACAACGGCCAGAACGAGTATTCTGGAAATCATGCAGACTTTCCTCTGTCTCCTTATACGTGTTGGATACAAACACGTTTCATGCTAGAAACCTCCAGAGGAGACTGGCCACAGAGGTTTTTGCTTCTACTAAACCCCCTCGCCTAGTTTCTCCCCACCCAAGAGAATCAATACATCCTAATGTCATCCTGCGGCACACACTGTACATTTCCTCTAACTCTGCCCTTCTGGCTATCATTTGCTCACAGCTCCGTGGGAAAGTTCCCCTAAACCATTACAATTATCTCAACCGGACCAGGCTACAGGCCAAGCAACTCGGAGTCACCGCTCGGCCTGGCCCGGCCCCGCCGACAAGCGCGTCCTGGCCCGCTCCTTACCTGTGGCCAAGGCCGAAACCCGGCCCAGCGCCCTGCGTCCGCCACCCCTGCCCCGCCTGCCTCTCGGCCTGGCCGCAGCCTCCGCGATCGCAGCTGTTTTACTGCCCTGGATGCCTCTAGGACACAGCCAGAACCATAGCTCAGTCACGCCGCCCCTCTCTTCACTTAGCCTCCGCCGTCTGTTACGTAGAATGCGAGCGGCGCGTCAGCGCCTGCGCGCAGTGTGCGGGGCGGGACGCAACACCAGGGACAGCGCGAGACCTCCCTCTTCCCCGCCTAGCTGAGGCGAGGTGTGGCTTCTGGGAAAATTACATAATCCCCGCCCCTGGGCCGGAACTGCCCTCGCCTATACCAATCCTCCTCCGTAGGGTTCCGTCAAGTTGACGTCACACGGAACCGGTGCTCCGGAAGCTAAAGGTGGCCATGCTGTGCGGGACCACGTGGCCAAAGGCAAGAGTGTAGCTGTAGTAGTATTTGCAACGGACCAGAGTTTAAATGATAGGCATGTTCATGTAAATGTGGTTTCTGCCCAACCCGTTTTCTCTTGGGATTTTTTGACCAGCCCCCTGACGCCACTTTTTCTTCATTCCCAGACCCACTTTCTAGACGGGTCATGAACTCTGTCCACCCAACTAGCAGTTTCCTGTTAGAGTATCTGAGGAGCCTGTGAGGCGTTCTGGAGCTTTGAGGTCAGGCGCCTTCCGGGAGTCGTAGCCCCGGCCCCGCCCTTCGGCCCGCGCACTCCTCACTGCGCATGTCGGATTTTTGTTCCCCTCCCCCCTTCAGCAACGGGCCGTGAGGCGGTGGCGGCGGCGGCGGTGGCGGCGAAGGGGGCGGAGAGGAAGGAGCGCAGCGGGACCTGGCTGGGACAGCGCGTACTTTGGGCCGCGGGATTCTCTCCGTGCCGGCGGTGGTAGCAGCTGCGGCTGCAGCCATAGCAGCAGGTTTGTGCGTGGGGGTTTTGGACGCAGGGCCGCTAGTCCTTGGGGGCACTGGAGGCAACTGCTGGGCCTAGCGAGGGCGGAGGAACCACGGCCTCGCTTTAACAAAGAGTCGGCAGAGCCTCGGGGCACCGGCGGCCGGGGTGCTGGGAAGGGGTGGGAGTGCGGGCAGAGGCCTCGAGGGTTCCTTCCTAGCCGCGTCGCCCTCCCACAGCTCCCGCTTCCCTCGCAAGTCTTACCGAGGCCCAGTTGGCGGCTTTCCGGAGGCGGCGCCCGCTCGCCTAGGAAAGGGATTTGCAGGGTGCCGGGCTCCGAGGCAGGGATAGCGCGGGGAGAATTCTGGCCCAAGGAGGCAGCGCTTGGGAGATGCAGGCTTCCGAATTTGGGGTCCTGATAGGCAAAAGCTGCCAAATGAGAGGAGTGAAAAGATATAAGCGATGATCTTTGTGCAGCCTTGAGTAGGTCGATTATTAGCATCACTGTAGTCACACAAACTTTTTTGCGGCCTACTGGAAAGCCTGTCTGATGTGAATAAATAATTTATGTGGAGTTGCAAACATATGCATCAGAAACATAGGAGAAGCTCTCGAGAGTTTTGGGGAATTGAATATAATAATAGGAGTGTTGCCTACACTCCTATAGGCAGTTATCCAATTTCCTGTATATTCTTTTTGTGAATGATGTTTCTATGTCTGTCCTCCCTCATATACACACCCAGGACTTCCTAAAAGGCAGGGACTATGTCTTAAGTCACTTTGCAGGGCCTGGCTCAGTTCTGGCACATAGGAGGTGAGCAGTGAGTGTTTCGTACAAAAATTAACATTTAGACTTTGACAGCTGGGAAAAGAAAATGTGTCTTTTTGTACCTGGAAGAGGCATTTACACAATGCCTAATGTACAGTTTATTCATTCAAGGGATATTTTTATTGGTGCCTATTCTCTAGCGCCGTTCTAGGTGATAGGGATAGGTGTTAGACCCCTGCCTTTGTGAAACTTAACTTTCTAGTAGCGCAAGGAGAGGCAAACAAATACATAAATTATACTGAATGTTAGAAGATGATCAGTACCTTAGGAAAAAGAAAGCCGGAAAGGGGGTTGGGGAGGTGTTGTTGGAATTTGCAATAAAGTGGTCAGGGAAGTCCGTTCAGACAAGCTTATGTTTAAGCGGACTAGAAGGAGGAGTGAGCCTATGTTTATCTGGGGAAAGGAACGTTCCAAGCTAGAGAGTAACAAATATAAAGGCCTTGAGAAGGACAAAACTGGCCCGTTAAGAGTGTGAAGACCAGTGCGTTTGGAGCACTGTGAGCTGAGGGAGTATTAGGAGATAAGGTCTGGGAAGAATTGGGGGAAGGGAGTGAGCGGAACAACCACAGCCTTTTAGGCTGTTACTTAGGAAGGATCTGAGGGTTTCGATCAGAGGAATGATAATATCCGATTTATATTGTAATAATTTAATATAAGAGAGGAGTGCAGTTATTTAAATTTGTTTTGTTGCATTGATAGTCATATAATCATCAGCTCTTAGTTGCTTTAAGCTGACGAGAAGGGATGCTTCTAAAATAACCATAACCTAGCATTTACTTACATTTGGTTTAGAAGAATGTGATTACGTTCTTGAGTTTTTATATGGATTCTCATTAAAGAACTGACCTGTATATAGTGTGTGAGATACTCTCAAGGTATTATGTAGAGTAGATGCTAATCACTGTCACTAGAACTCTTTCTTCCACCTCCAAAAATGCAAGTGATACAGTAATGTGGTTTATATAATCAGTTGTTTTTAGTCCACTATATTTAAAGTCATTTAGATCATATCTTATTTTCCACCATTGCCAAAAACACAAACTAGCTAAATCGTCTTCCTTTATAAGCGTGTTCCACATTTATTCTCACTTCCTAGCCTTCGCTAGTTCAGTCTTTCTCCCTAGAATGTCATCCTCTGCACGTCTCCACCCAGCTTGCATCTTTCTGTGCCTAGCCTGGCTTCTGGCTCTTTTATGACGCTTACCCCTGCTTGTTAGCTCATGGTGATCTCTGACATCTTCAGTGTTATTGTGACACTTATGTGTGAAATACCTGAGTTGAAAGAAGTCTGATAGTCTCAATTTACCGATGAAGAAATTGGGTCTTCAGAAATAATAATATAATGAAAAACAAGATGGCAGCTGACATATTGAACAAGTACATTTTGTGTATGAACTTAATTTTCACACCAACCCTTGAGATAGGTGATAGTCTCATCTTCTTTTTTTTTTTTTTTTTTTTTTAAGATAGTGTTTGGCTCTGTTGCTCAGGCTGGTCTCAAACTCCTGGGCTCAAGTAATCCACCTGCCTCAGCCTCCCAAAGTACTGGGATTACAGGCATGAGCCACCACACACAGCCTCTCACCATTTTATAGAGGAGGAAACTGAACCCAGAGAAGCTAAGTAACTTCCCTGAGGTTCATATCAAGTTAGTAGCAAAGATAGTTTACACACAGCCTGTGCTACTTTACTATTCTGTTAAGATTTCCTATGAAACCACCACATTTTATTTATGTTTTAGAGATAGTGTCTTGCTGTGTTGCCCAGGTTGGAGTGTAGTGGTCCAGTCAGCTCACTGTAACCTGGAACTCCTGGGTTCAAGCAATCCTCTTGCCTCAGCCTCCTGAGCAGCTAGGACTACAGGCGTGTGCCACCAAGCCTGACTAACTTTTATAATTTTTTTGTAAAGACAGGGTTTTGCTGTGTTGGCCAGGCTGGTCTGAAACAGCTGGCCATAAGTGATCCTCCCACTTCAGCCTCCCAAAGGGCGAGGATTACAGGTGTGAGCCACCTTACCCAGCCAGCCATAGGATTTAGTGCCTAGAACCATACCAAATAGGACTTCATCCCATCTTGACTATTTCTTCTGAGCCTAGTTGTAGATCTCCTTTAGTCTTTTACATATTGAATAAATGAATATCTAATATTGAAAACGTAAGAGAAAAGTGAATAAGCCTGTTTATTCAGCCATGAATCCTATAATATGGAGTTGGACTGGAAAGGGAGTTGAGGAAGGAGATGCCATTTCTTCTTTTTTTTTTTTTTTCCGAGATGGAGTCTCACTCTGTCGCCCAGGCTAGGGTGCAGTGGCGCGAGATCTCGGCTCACTGCAAGCTCCGCCTCACGGGTTCAAGTGATTCTCCTGCCTCAGCCTCCCCAGTAGCTGGAACTACAGGTGCTGCCACCACGCCCGGCTAATTTTTTTGTATTTTTAGTAGAGTCGGGGTTTCACCACGTTAGCCAGGATGGTCTCAATCTCCTGACCTCATGATCTGCCCGTCTCGACCTCCCAAAGTGCTGGGATTACAGGCATGAGTCACCGTGCCTGGCCAGGAGATGCCATTTCTTTGGGGAAATCATATTCATGTCTTTAGGCGTTTGTATTTGAGATGTGCTTTGTAGGACAGGACTTTGTATGTACTTATAGTTTATAGGAAAGAGATTTGATGGGGAGAGGATCCAGGTAGAAGGAAGAGGATTCACTAGAATGCTTGTTTTCTTGGAAAACTGAATACTTGTGGAGAGACCCTGGGAAATATAAATGGTAAAGTAGTTTGATGCCACAATGAAGGGTCTCATTCCAGCATGATTAACTGTGGAGAGCTATGGAACTGAGAAGAGTGACATAGTCAGAAATGTGTGTTCTGGAAGAACCTGGAAAGGGTTTTCTATAAGCATCTGAATACTGACCTCCCTTCTGTGAGACTTTTTCTAGTTCCACAGTGTTAACACACACTATGCTACTCTACCAAAGGATGTAAAATTTGCTTTTCTCTTTTCACTGTGTGTCTCACTATTACTCCATCATTTTATGCTTTACTACACAGAATCGTTTCTCGTAGACTATGAAAGATTTGCTGGTTTTAGATGAAGCATCTGGATGTACATCACCATTACTTTTCCAATAAAACAGACATTCTTGGGACAGTAGTCGGGGGAGTATTACCTGTCAAATGTCATTCGTCTCAGGGAGGCCTTGCCTGACTTAAGTCTGTAATAGCTTGCCTCTTACCCTCTTGCTTGCTTTTCATAGCACTTTTGCTACCTGGAATTACAAGATTTAGTTTTTCTTTCTCCTGGGCCAGACTGTAAACTCTGAATGTGACTGTGTCTGATTCCATTATGGTATCCTTAGCACCTTAGAGCAGTTACTGGCACAAAGTAGGCACTCAGTATATTTTGACTTGGTGATCACTCTGGTAGTGCTGTGGGAGTTTGATAATGGAAAGATTTTTTTTTTTTTTTTGAGACAGGGTCTTGCTCTTATTGCCCAGGCTGGAGTGCAGTGATGCGATCATGACTCACTGCAGCCTCCGTGTCCTGGGTTCAAGCAATTCTCCTGCCTCAGCCTCCTGAGTAACTGGAACTACAGGTGCGTGCCACCACGCCTGGCTAATTTTTGTGTTTTTAGTAGAGACGGGATTTCACCATGTTGGCCAGGATGGTCTTGATCTCCTGACCTTGTGATCCGTCTGTCTCGGCCTCCCAATAATCAGAAAGTTTTTTTAGGAAATAATTGCAATAGTGGAGGCGGAGATAGAAAGGCGGGTATGCATGAGGGATGTCCCTTATAGTACTAGGTACATAACAAAATCATCAGTGGTTATTGATCAGTATAAAACAATGGATGTTATTACTAAGAACCAACTTAGGGTTGTTCTTTTTTAAGCAAATACTCAGTGAACTTTGTTTATGGCTCTATTATGCAGCTAATTCTTTTCAAATTAGGTATTTCAAAGGGATTCTTTTTTAAATTTTATTTTTTGGCACCCCAGCAGGAAATGAAGAAATATTTTTTAAGAGAAAAAATACAAAAATACAGTTGAATTTTCCCAAGTATTTTTTTGTTTGTTTGTTTTTTGTTTTGTTTTGTTTTTTGAGATGCAGTCTCACTCTGTCACCCAGAGTGAGTCTCACTCTGTCACCCACTGGAGTACAGTGGTGCGATCTTGGCTCACTGCAACCTCCACCTCCTGGGTTCAAGTGATACTCTTGCCTCAGCCTCCCAAGTAACTGGGATTACAGGCGCCCACCACCACGCCCAGCTAATTTTTGTGTTTTTAGTAGAGATGGGGTTTCACCATGTTGGTCAGGCTGGTCTCGAACTCCTGTGTGTTTGTATTTTAGAGACTGAAGCCTATACAGCCTATTGCTCCCTCATAATTTGTTTAAAATAACCTAAAAATACATGTGCTCATTTCATGGTTTTATTTTTTTTATAGTAAAAGACATGTCAGCAGCATTGTACTTAATGTCCATTATTATTAATTATCTTCCAGAGAGGGTCTGGCTCTGTCGCCCAGACTGGAGTGCAGTGGCATGATCTCGGCTCACTGCAACCTCTGCCTCCTGGGTTCAGACCATCCTCCCACCTCAACCTCCCGAGTAGCTGGGACTACTGGTGCACACCACCATACCTGGGTAATTTTTGTATTTTTTGTAGAAACCAAGTTTTGCATTGTTGTCCAGGCTGATCTCAAACTCCTAAGCTGAAGCCATCCTCCTGCCTTGGCTTCCCAAAGTGCTGGGATTGCAGTTGTGAGCCACTGTGCCCACCTCATTTTGTTCTTTTGCTACTATAACCACCATCTAGCCACAGAACACTTTCCATCTTGTAAAACTGAAATTCTGTACCCATTAAACAATAACACCCTATTCTCCCCTCCTCCCAGCCCCTGGCAACCACTCTTCTACTCGTGTGTCTGAGTTCGACTATTCTAGGTATCTCTTTTTTTTTCTTTTTTATTTTCTTTGTAGAGATGGGGTCTCGCTGTGTTGCCCAGGCTGATCTCAAACTGGCCTCAAGCCATCCTCCTGCTTCCCAAAGTACTGGGAATATAGGCGTAAGCCACTGCACTTGATTGAGTCTTTTATTTTTTTAGTAACCAAGTAGAAATTTGGGTGGCTATCTTTTGCTTCTTCTATCAGCTGTACTCCCACAAACCTCTGTGATTGTCAAGGTTCAGTAGCCATAACACTACATGGTTTAATAGTAGGAAAAACTGCCTGGCACAGTGGCTCACGCCTGTAATCTCAGCACTTTGGGAGGCCGAAGCTGGCAGATCACCAGAGGTTGGGAGTTTGAGACCAGCCTGACCAACATGGAGAAACCCCATCTGTACTAAAAATACAAAATTAACCAGGCATGGTGGCACATGCCTGTAATCCCAGCTACTTGGGAGGCTGAGGCAGGAGAATCACTTGAACCCGGGAGTCGGAGGTTGCGGTGAGCCAGGATTACGCCATTGCACTCCAGCCTGGGCAACAAGAGCGAAACTCTGTCTCAAAAAAAAAAAAGTAGGAAAAACTGCTCTCAAGAGACTAAGTAATGATACATTGAGGATGATCTGGCTTAGATTTAATCAGGAAGGGTGGATAGCTAGATGACAAGGTTTGTAGTAATAAAAGATGGTTTTCACAAATACTGGGATGAATTTTGGAGAGCCTGAATACATGATATTTATTCATACAGCAAAAGTTTTTGAGTACTATACAGACACCAAGGATATAGTGCTGGACAAATTGAGCAAAGTCCATGCCTTCATGGAGCTAACATTCTACTCAGGGTATATAGAAAGCACAGTTGCTTGGTCTTCCTAGAGTCAGTAATTGAGGGGAAATGGGCTGTGTGTTCTAGATGAGCTAGGGAAAGGATTGCTTTTGCACCTTGCTAAGTCTGAGAGCCGTTAAGCAACTATCACCTGCCCAAGGTCTCACTGCCTGCCTGTTTGTGGCAGGAGTTGATTTGCTGCTTTTGTAATATGAACCTTTTGATTATTTGGTAGGGCTGATTTATATTCATACTTATTATTTTCACTCCTCTCCAGTTTTGGGGGAAGAGTGAATTACTTCTGTTAAAAGTTTTGATTGTGTCTGGTCTTCTCTGGAAATCCTATGATTTTTTTTCTGTCATCTTGCATCTTCAGTTTTCAGATTTTACTGGTTTTCCCCTTTAGCATATGAACATACATATATTTCTTTAAAAACTAAAATTTCTGTAGTTAATGCTTCACTTTCTCCTTCCTTTCATTGATAAACAACCTACAAAGTACTTTTGACTCCTCTTGACCTAGTCTTCATCTTCTACCACTTACTTGCCAGTCAGGTACTCCTCAGCCCTGTCCCTACTGCTCCATTGAAACTGCTTTCACCGATGACTCTTGGTTGCATATACAACAGAAGCATTTTCGTTCTTTTTGTTTTGTTTTTTTGAGACAGTCTTGCACTCTTGCCCAGGTTGGAGTACAGTGGCACGATCTGGGCTCACTGCAAGCTCCGCCTCCTGGGTTCACGCCATTCTCCTGCCTCAGGCTCCGGAGTAGTTGGGACTACAGGCGCCCGCCACCATGTCCAGCTAATTTTTTGTATTTTTAGTAGAGACGAGATTTCACCATGTTGGCCAGGATGGTCTCAATCTCCTGACCTCGTGATCCGCCCGCCTCGGCCTCCCCAAAGTGATGGGATTACAGGTGTGAGCCACTGTGCTAGCGCATTTTAGTTCTTAACTTACCTGACTTCTCTTTAGTTTTCTGCCTATAGAGCTTCTCTCTCCTCACCCGTGCTCCTCCTTGTCTCCCCTTCCTTCCTTCCCTCTCTTCTCTTTTTTCCCTTCCCCCATCCCTGTTCCATCTGAAGTTTCTATGTAAGCTTCTCTTTTCCTAAATAGTGATATACATTAAGAATTGTCTTACCGGGCTGGGCGGGGTGGCTCACGCTTGAATCCTAGCACTTTGGGATGCTGAGACGGGCGGATCATGAGGCCAGGAGATCGAGACCATTCTGGCTAACACAGTGAACCCAGGAGGCAGAGCTTGCAGTGAGCCGAGATCGTGCTACTGCGCTCCAGCCTGGGCAACGGAGCGAGACTCCGTCCCAAAAAAAAAAAAAAGAATTGTCTTACCAGCTGGGCGCAGTGGATCACGAGGTCAGGACTTCAAGACCAGCCTGGCCAACATGGTGAAACCTGTCTCTACTAAAAGTACAAAAATTAGCCGGGCATGGTGGTGTGTGCCTATAATCCCAGCTACTCGGGAGACTGAGGCAGGAGAATTGCTTGAACCCGGGAGACGGAGGTTGCAGTGAGCCAAGATCATGCCATTGCCCTTCAGCTCTGGGCAACAGAGCAAGACTCCATCTTGGGAAGAAAAGAAAGAATTGTCCTAACCTCTTTTCTCACTCTGCATCGTCTCTCTGCTAGCTTATTTACATCAGTAACCTCAAATACAAATGGCTTACATCAAATCTGTAGCTCCACTCCAGACCCCTCTCCGCAGTTCCTGACCCTACTTGGCATCTCTACTTAGCTCTCTCATAGGTACTGAACTCCCTTCTACCTGGTTTTGTAAGCCTTCCTCTTTTAGCTTTCCATCTCCATTAGTGGCTCCACAATTCACCAATCTTTAAAGCCAGAAACTTCTGAAGTTATTCTAAACTCTTCTTCCTTAGCTTCCACACCAATTACTGATCACACAATCCTAATGGATCTTTCCTCAGATGTCTAAATAAATAACTCAGATCCATCCCCCATTTCTCCTTTCTCACAGGTGCTTTCTTAGTTCAGAATTTTGTTGCTTTATACCTGCATTGCTGCAACAGCCTCCTAACTACTTTCCTTGCCTCTACCATGAGTATCTCTCATTCTGTCTTTCAAAAACACTGATCTGAAAATTCCTCTTCTGTGTAAAATTAACAATTTCTTGTAGCTGGTAGAATACAGTTTTGTATGGTACGTCGTTAGCATAGCCTTCTAAGCTATTCATCTTGGCCCTGCCTGTCTTTCTGAACATGTGTCCTGAAAATTTCCCAAATGTCCTACTGAACTCTAGCTGCACTGAACTACTTCCTGTTCTCTGTCGTAGCACGTAACAGATCCTTCCATCTAAAATGCCCTTCTTTAATGCTTCTTTGATCTAATGCCTCTTGAGATTTCAAAATTTAACATATCATCTCTCAGAACACTTCTATGCCTTTGCTCCCACTCATGGACCACCAGTGAATGCACTCTGTGTAGTACGTCTGTTAGAATGCATCATGTTGTTTTCAGCTGCCTCAGACTACACTGTCTACTCCTTGAGAACAGGGACTGTATCTTTCATGTATGAATGCCTAGTACTTCGTATACTGTCTGACCTTCTCAGCAACCTTTCAGTAAACAGTTGAAAGTTTTCCGGCTAGGAGATTGTGTGATTCTTAAAATCCACCTGAATGTAAAATGTCTTTACACTATCCTTTCGTTGTCTGCCTTCTTATCCTTATGGCTCATTAGCTCCTTGTTATACGTTGTATACACTAGGAAAAATGAGATTAAACTTGAACCCATCATTTTTGTTGCTTGGGAACAGCTCTTGGAAAGATAGGCTTATAGATTAGTTTAAAGATAGGCTTATAGATTAGTTTAAAAATGTCAGATGCTAAAATTCCCTTCCTTGTAAAGATTCTTACTAAAGTTCATTGCACTGGAATTATGTTGATTCCCTGATTGAAGGAATCCCCTTACGGGATTCCTAAAGAAAGCAGGAGATGGAGTTCAAGTAAACTAGTGCTTACTAAATACATACCGTAGTCATTCTCACTGTTAGAGAAGGAGGTCCAAAATGAGTAAAGACAGTTTCTATCTGGAGTTAAGGGTCTAAGTGGAGATTGACGTGGTGTAATTCAAGTTTAATACTAAGCAGGCTGGGCGCTGTGGCTCACGCCTGTAATCCCAACACTTTGGGAGGCCAAGGTGGGTGGATTGATTGAGGTCAGGAGTTCAAGACCATCCTGGCTAACATAACGAAACCCCATCTCTGCTAAAAATACAAAAAATTAGCTGAGCCTGGTGGCACACGCCTGTAATCCCAGCTACTCGGGAGGCTGAGACAAGAGAATCACTTGAACCAAGGAGGCAGAGGTTGCAGTGAGCCAAGATTGTACCCCTGCACTCCAGCCTGGGTGACAGAGTGAAACTCTGTCTCCCAAAAAACAGACCAAAAAAACCCTTAATACTAAGCAAACAACTAAGTGCTGGGTATAATAGCAGTTGAACAAAACCTATAAAGTGTATGTAGACAAGGGGCATAGAACAGTGTGTTTCTGATCTCTTCAACAATGTTACTATAATAAACAGCTTTTGGAATTTTTTTCCACCCTGGCTTTAAAGCTAGTGGAAATTAAAATTAAACATTTTAATTTTTCTTACTAATGGTAAACAAAATAAAAATCAAATAACTGCTGTTAAACATTGTGATAAACAGCCTGTCAGCTATCTCTGTATATGTAACTCATGGTTTTTACATAAATTAAATCATACTACCCACCTTGTTTTATGCTCTTATTTTACTCAATGTGTAATGGATACTTTTTCATAAATGTAAGTAGTAATTAAAATGTTTAGGCCAGGCAAGGTGGTGTGGGTCATGTCTGTTAATTTCAGCACTTTGGGAGACTGAGGTAGGAGGACTGCTTCAGGCCAGGATTTCGAGACCAGCCTAGGCAACATAGTGAGACCACAAAAAATTAAAATAAAAACCCAGGCATGGTGGCTCATGTTGTAGTCCCAGCTAGTCAGGAGGCTGAGGTGGGAGGATCCCTTGAGCCCAGGAGTTCATGGCTGCAGTGAGCTGCAATCAGACCACTGTACTGCATCCTGGGTGACAGCAAGAACTTGTCACACAAAAAAAATTTTTTTAAACTCAGAATGCATTTTCCTTTGAGCAATTGCATTTTAAAACTTGTTCCTGAGGAAATAATTGAAGGTATACACAAAGATGTAGCTATAATGATGTGTTTTGTAACATTATGTTACTAGTATTACACTGTAAAGTAGTGAAGAAATAGATATCTATTGACAATATCACAGTATATCGTTAGGTGAAGAAATCAGTAACTAAAATAGTATGTATAGTATGGTTTCAATTTTTAATTTGTGTGTGTGTACATACACACATATGCATAGAAGTAGCAAAAAACAGAACAAAACTACATATCTGGGAGAGGAAATTTCAGGTAATTTTAAATTTTGTTCTTTTTTGCTTTCTACTTTTCTGTAAAACTTAGGTAAATTGTATCATTAAAAAGGGTTTTTGGGGGCCGGGTGAAGGGACTCATGCCTGTAATCCCAGCACTTGGGGAGGCTGAGGCGGGTATATCACTTGAGGCCAGGAGTTCCAGACCAGGCTGGCCAGCATAGCGAAACCCCATCTCTACTAAAAATATAAAATATTAGCTGGACGTGGTGGTGCACACTTGTAATCCCAGCTACCCAGGAGGCTGAGGCATGAGAATCACTAGAACCCAGGAGACAGAGGTTGCAGTGAGCCGAGATCGGGCCACTGCACTCCAGCCTGGGCGACAGATTGAGACTGTCTCAAAAAACAAAAAAAATGTTTTTTGGGCCAGGTACAGTGGCTCATGCTTGTAATCCCAGCACTTAGGGAGGCAGAGGCGAGAGGGGGTCTTGAGGCTAGGAGTTTGAGACCAGCCTGGGCAACATCACAAGACCCTGTTCCTTTAAAAAAAAAAAAAGAAAAAGGTTTTTGGAGCCAAGACTAATGTAAGGTATTGTTTGTAAAGTGATTTTATCAATACACAAGAAATTTCTTTGTAATTCCTAACCACAGGCTAACTGAATACTTCAGGCAACATGTCAGTGAATCATAGTTTCTTCCTGGATAGTGTTTTTATTGGGCATTTGTTCAATAAATACATGGTTCATAGTACCTTTCCTTCAGGCATGAATACATAGATACTGTCTACAAATAACTGATCTTTTAAGTTTTGATTCCTTGATTCTTCCAGATGTGATTACCAGAGGATAACCTCTAGTTTTTGGGGAGTCTTGGCTGATAGCACCTCAGTCTTTCATATAAGGATGAAGATATTCAGTCTTTTTATATCTCCAATGACCTAGCACATATCAGATTCCCCAAAATATTTTTTTATGAGTACTTTTGTCAGCTTAATAAGATGTTAATTAGCAGGAAAATCTTTTTGGAGGGGATAATATTAAATACTGCATTCCGGTTTACATTGAGTCCCCAATAAAATTAAAACAATTCCTTCAGTGTTTTAGAAAATATAATCATTTGTTGAGGCTAGCATGGTGTATCTGAAATACAATGTCAACGTTTGTGGTTTTGTTTTGTTTTGTTTTTTTAAGAGACAGGATTTCACTGTGTTGCCCAGGCTGGAATACAGTGGCTATTCACAGGCAGGATCATAGCACACTGTAACCTTGAACTCCTGGGCTCAAGCAGTTTCCCTGCCTCAGCTTCCTGAATAGCTGGGCTGGAAATGAATCTCTCTTAACGAGATGGATGGGATTTTCTTTTCTTTTCTTTCTTAATATAAAAAGAGACAGTCTCTTTCTGTCACCCAGGCTTCAGTGCAGTGGCGTGATCATAGCTCAGTGTAATCTGGAACTCCTGGGTTCAAGTAGTCCTCCTGCCTAAGCCTCCCAAGTAGTTGGCATTATTGGCCTGGGCCACTCTCCTGACTACAATGTTATAGTTTTAATTGAGAAGCTAAAGTTTAAAATAAAATTTTAGGTGGAGGTTGGAAGAGACAGACAACTCAGTGGGGCTATACACCTATACACTTTTTTTTCCTTTTCTTTTCTTTTCTTTTTTTTTTTTTGAGACGCTGTCGCCCGTGCTGCAGTGCAGTGGAGCGATCTCAACTCACTGCAACCTCCGCTTCTTGGATTCAAGTGATTCTTCTGCCTCAGCCTCCCAAGTAGCTGGGACCACAGGCGTGTGCCACCACGCCTGGCCATTTTTTGTATTTTTAGTAGAGAAGGGGTTTCACCATATTGGCCAGGCTGGTCTCCAACTCCTGACCTCATGATCCACCTGCCTTGGCCTCCCAAAGGATTACAGGCGTGACCAACTGCGCCTGGCCCTTGGGGCTATACACTTTTTAAAGTTAAATTTATATTTGTGTATCTTATTCCTTACAGGTCAGTCATTGGCACCATGAACTGGAATAAAGGTGGTCCTGGCACTAAGCGAGGATTTGGCTTTGGAGGTTTCGCCATCAGTGCTGGGAAAAAGGAGGAACCCAAACTCCCACAGCAGTCCCACAGTGCCTTTGGGGCAACCAGCTCTTCTTCTGGATTTGGAAAGTCAGCTCCACCACAGCTTCCTTCTTTCTACAAAATTGGATCTAAGCGGGCCAACTTTGATGAAGAAAATGCGTAAGTGGTAATTCCTGGTAGTGTAGCAAAGTTTGGGCTTCGAGATATTCATTCTATCAGCAGAAATTGAGGCAAAGAAACTGTTTCTCAAATAATAATGACTTCTTAAGTTATGTGTCTTGCTGAATTCCATGGTTCCTAATAAGTTAAATTATCGGGTTTACTCATTTGTAAGGAGTGTAATACCTGTGGGGTTACTTATACCTTTACTCATTCGGTGTTACGTCCTACTGGGCTGTTGCTCAATGTGGTATTAGGAGCCATTGAAACAGGCCAGGCATGGTGGCTCACACCTGTAATCCCAGCACTCTGGGAGGACGAGATAGATGAATCATCTGACGTCACGAGTTCGAGAACAGCCTGGCCAATATGGTAAAACCCTGTCTCTGCTAAAAATACAAAACATTAGCCAGGCGTGGTGGTGCACACCTGTAATCCCATCTACTCAGGAGGAGGCTGAGGCAGGAGAATAGCTTGAACCCGGGAGGCACAGGTTGCGTTGAGCCAAGATGGCGCCATTGGTCTCCAACCTAGGTGACAGAACAAGGAGACTGTCTCTAAGAAAACAACCAACCACAAACCTACTATATGAATGAATATGCATGAGTAATATGTGTATATGTGTATGCTATATATTGACGCATATATATTACGTCGTATAGTATATAGTGTGAATATGCTATTACTACATTAGTGTACATAACAGTTACTATATAAAGGAGTTTGCATAAATATATGTACTATATATTTTAGACAAGGCACAGTGGCTCACGTTTGTAATCCCGGCACTTTGGGAGGCCGAGGTGGGTCTATCACTTGAGGTCAGAAGTTTGAGACCAGCCTGGGCAACATGGTGAAACCCCGTCTCTACTAAAAATACGAAAATTGGTCCAGGCGTGGTGGCTCACGCCTGTAATCCCAGCACTTTGGAAGGCCGAGGCGCGCAGATCGCCTGAGGTCAGGAATTTGAGACCAGCCTGACTAGCATGGCGAAACCCTATCTCTACTAAAAATACAAAAATTAGCTGGGTGTGGTGGCGGTGCGTATAATCCCAGCTACTTGGGAGGCCGAGGCAGGAGAATCACTGGAACCCAGGAAGCAGAGGCTGCAGTGTGAGTTGAGATCATGCCACTGCACTCCAGCCTGGGCGACAGAGCAAGACGCCATCTCAAAAACAAAAAGACCACAAAAATTAACTGGGTGTGGTGGCGTGCACCTGTAATGCCAGCTACTTGGGAGGCTGAGGCAGGAGAATTGCTTGAACCTGAATGGCGGAGGTTGCAGTGAGTGCAGAGATCACGCCGCTGCAAATGCAGCCTGGGTGATAGGGCGAGGCTGTCTCAAAAACAATATTAGTCTATATTATTGTTACATATAGTATTACATTAGTGTGTGTATATTTGTGTGTGTGTGTGTGTGTGTGTGTGTGTGTGTGTAGCATAACAGTTTAAGTTTTTAAAATAATTCCTAGGAAGACTTGAAATGCTTTAACTTTTTAAACTGCAGTTATTTATTTGAACTAATATTTGGTTATATTACTATTTGATTTTGAGATAAAGTCTAAACTGGTTTAGTTTATAAAGAGCTGTATTGACATCCTTTTCTGGAATGTTTGTTAAAGAGAAAGTGATACCTTATGCAGCCTTTAAAAATGTCGTTTCTGAATACTTAAGTAGTATCGTAAATTATTTTGGATTGAGCATGTACTTTCTTTTTTTTCCTCGTTTTTTGAGACAGAGTCTCGCTCTGTCGCCCAGGCTGGAGTGTCGTGGCAGAATCTCAGCTCACTACAATCCCCACCTCCTGGGTTCAAGCAATTCTCCTGCCTCAGCCTCCCAAGTAGCTGGGATTACAGGCATGTGCCACCATGCCTGGCTAATTTTGTATTTTTAGTAGACACAGGGTTTCACCATGTTGGCTAGGCTGGTCTCAAACTCCTGACGTCGAGTAATCCACCTGTCTTGGCCTCCCAAAGTGCTGGGATTAGAGGTGTGAGCCACCACACCTGGCCTAAGCATTTATTTTCAATTCTGGAAGTTTTCTGTTGGTCCCCAGAAAATAGCCCAGAATTTCTGAGGTTTTTGGTCTTTAGAAGAATATCTCAAGTTTTTATTAAGGGTTATAAAGAATAAACTGAATTTCTAATGTTTCATTAAGTTTCCTTTTGGCTGTGCGCCATGGCTCTCGCCTGTAATCTCAGCACTTTGGAGGCTGAGGCGGGCAGATCACGTAAGATAAGGGGTTCAAGACCAGCCTGGCCAACATTGTGAAACCCCTGTCTCTACTAAAAATACAAACATTAGCCAGGCATGGTGGCAGGTGCCTGTGATCCCAGCTACTAGGGAGGGCGAGGCAGGAGAATCGCTTGAACCCAGAAGGTGGAGGGTGCAGGGAGCCGAGATTATGCCATTGCACTCCAGCGTGGGCGACAAGCAAAACTTTATCTCTTTTTTTTTTTTTTTTTTTTC
>NW_016807614.1:1041163-1091759 GCF_001698545.2 Rhinopithecus bieti | reverse complement strand
CCATAGCACAGCTCTTTAATATTTGTTATATTTATCTAACAATGATCAGTAAGTTTGTACTGAAAACTCTTCCGTTTTAACAACTGGGAGTATGATTTGACCATATGCTATTGAAATGGAGAATCTCTTTTGATTACTTTTTCGTAATATTGAAATTTTGCATGTATTAAGTAGTACTTAATTAGGTCATTAGCCAAAGCCTTGGAGGTCTTTAATTTGATCTACATTAAATCTCCTAATAGTAAGATATACCATAATAAAAATTTTGTTAAATGTAAGATTTACTGATCCCAAAGTAAACATTCACTTTACCAGTTTGCATTCTAATTCTCAGCTATTTTGAAGATGAGGAAGAAGACTCTAGCAATGTTGATTTACCTTACATTCCTGCTGAAAACTCACCAACTCGCCAGCAATTCCATTCCAAGCCAGTGGATTCTGACAGTGATGATGATCCCTTGGAGGCATTCATGGCTGAAGTGGAGGCAAGTATCAGCATGTTTCATTAAAATATTTAGCAGTTAGAAATAGATCAAGCTAACTTAGTACTTCAAATCTTATTCAAAATTTGTTTTCTTGTTTTTTTTTTTTTTTTTTTTTATGAGAATTTTGCTCCAGTAGTTGATAGTTGCGTATATCTACTTCCACTTGCCCTGTAGTACTTTTGCGATGGCTGGTGGCTAGAAATTTGAACTTAACCCGTGAACATGGTAGCTCTAGACGTATATGTGTGTATGTGTTTTATTTTAATAATCTTAGCATATTCTTGAATGGAATTAGCATCTCATTCAATCTAGCATTTGTTAAGTACATATTTGTGTAAGGTAATTAAACTTAAGGAACTTGCCAAAATTGTAAATTCTGTATTCTGTAGTTTTAAATGTTATTTCTTGATCAACATCCATGACCTCCCTGTAGAAATTTAACCTCATGACCACCTCCTTGAAACCGTTCTCACTAGGCTTTTGTGATTTTGTGTTACTTTCCTTTTTCATCTTTCTGACTTTTTTCTTTCGATTTGTTTTGTTTTATTATTATTTACTTTTATTGTGGAAAATGTAAACACATACAAAGATAGAATAAAAAAATGAACGTTCATGTACCTTCAACGAACTTTATTAGTTAACAACTTTTGGCCGCTTTTGTGTTATCCAATCTCTCCCACCAACTATTCTTTCTTTTCTTTTCTTTTTTTTTTCTTTTTTCTTTTTTGAGACAAAGTCTTGCTCTGATGTGGGCTGGCTAGAGTGTAGTGGTATGATCATGGCTTACTGCAGCCTCACACTCCTGACCTCAAATGGTCCTCCTGCCTCAGCCTCCTGAATTGCTGAGATTACAGGTGTGCACCACCATACCCAGCTAATTTTTAAAGTTTTTGTAGAGGTAAGGTCTTGCTTTGTTACCCAGATTGGTTTTGAACATCTAACCTCAAGTGATCCTCTAGCCTCAGCCTCCCAAAGCGCTTGGACCACAGGCATAAGCCACTGTGCCAAATCCAATTCTGTTTTGGATTATTTTAAAATCTCAGACATATAATTTTATCCATCAGTATTTCTCTGAGAACACTCTGAAAAATTGCAACCACCTGGCCGGGCGCAGTGGCTCAAGCCTGTAATCCCAGCACTTTGGGAGGCCGAGACGGGCGGATCACGAGGTCAGGAGTTCGAGACCATCCTGGCTAACACGGTGAAACCCCGTCTCTACTAAAAAATACAAAAGCTAGCCGGGCGAGGTGGCTGGTGCCTGTAGTCCCAGCTACTCGGGAGGCTGAGGCAGGAGAATGGCGTAAACCCGGGAGGCGGAGCTTGCAGTGAGCTGAGATCCGGCCACTGCACTCCAGTCCGGGCGACAGAGCGAGACTCCATCTCAAAAAAAAAAAAACAAAACATTGCAACCACCATGTTATTGTTGCACCCAAAAAAACAAATCATTAAATATCCATCTGACTGTTATTTGTGATCCTTCTTGCCATCCTCCTCCAATTTTTCACATACAGAGGTCACTGTACAGCTCTCTATATTGATTTACTATCTTCACTCTTTATATATTCCTTGGTGACCTCATTTACTTTTAAAACTTTTCTGTGCATAGTTTATGTTTTTAGTCCCATCTTTCTCTTTGGTTTTGGTCCTGCTTTTCCAGAATTGTATTGGCCTTTTTTACATGTGTCCCACTGGTACCTTAAACTCTGTTCATCATCTTTTCCTCCTCAACAAGTCATTCTCTTATTTCTGTGAATGACATTAATGGTCACATAGTCACCTTAGCTTAAAACTGGCTTTAATTTCTTCCTTCACCACTGCCTCTTCATTTTTTTAGCAGATTATCAGGAATGTTTATTATTTAATTTAATCCTCAAAATAATCGTGGGAAATAGGCAGAAAATGTATATATAAATAAAAATTTTTAACTGATAATAAAACTGAGCCCTAAGGTAATTCAAATCATTTGCCCCAAATCATATTGGTATTTAATGTGGCAGACCTGGAACTCAAATCTAATTTCTCTTAGTAGTCCTGAAGGTCTAGCTCTTTCCCATACATCGTGCTGCCTTTCCTCTTCTTATTTGCCAAAATCTGTCAATCTTTATAATAGCTCTTGCATCTGTTCTTTCCTTTCTGTTGCCACTGTAGCCATCCTACTTTACATCCTTGTAAATTTTCTCCCTGCTTTAGTCTCTCTGCTGTCTTATTAGGTAGTATACAGCTACAGGTTAATTAGACCAAAATATGTTTCTTCTCATGGTATTCTCCTTACTTAAAAACTGTCGCTTTAGATGACTGGACATGGTGGCTCATACCTATAACCCCAGCATTTCGGGAGTCCCTCGAGTTCAGGAGTTCAAAACCAGCCTAGGCAGCATAGCAAGTGCCTGTCTCTACAAAAAAATAAAATTCAGCCAGGTTTGGTGGCATGCTGCTGTAGTCCCAGCTGCTTGGGAGGCTGAGGTTATAGTGAGCCATGGTCATGCCACTACTCAGCCTGGATGACAAGGTGAGACCCTTTCTCAAGAACAAAATGAAACCAAAAACTATCACTTTAGACTATGTGCTATAGCTCACACTTATAACCCCCAGCATTTTGCGGGGCCAAGGTGGGAAAATCACTTGAGGTTGGGCAGCATGGTGAGACCCTGTCTGTAAAAAAAGGAAAGAAAAAAAAATTGGCCGGGCATGGTGGCTCACGTTTGTAATCCCAGCACTTTGGGAGGCCAAGGTGAGTGGATCAGGAGTTTGAGACCAGCCTGGCCAACGTGGTGAAACCCCATCTCTACTAAAAATACAAAAAAAATTAGCTAGGCGTGGTGGTGCACACCTGTAATCCCTGCTACTCGGGAGGCTGAGGCAGGAGAATCACTTGAACCTGGGAGGCAGAGGTTATAGTGAGCTGAGATGGCGCCATTGCACTCCAGCCTGGCAATAGAGTGAGACTCCATCTCAAAAAAAGAAAAGAAAAGAAAAATTGTCACTTAATTGGTTCTGAAATAAAATCCTTTCAGATTCCTTAGTTACTTGTCTTCAGCCGGAATACACCTCTCCTCCAAGGAAGCAGGGAAAGAAATAATCCAAGATTATTGTGTTTTTGTTTGGCGTAGACATTGCTTTTTTAAAATGTGAGCCAACATTTTTAGTATCGGGATTTTGTCTAATAGTTCAGACTGTTGAACAATGGAAGATCTGGCAGTATACTAAGGCTGTGTTTTTGTGTGGCAGAAAGAGGCTATTGCTGAGCAAATGGCTGCCTACATTAGACAAGTCATGCTTTTCCTTGCTCACCATAGTTAGATCAATCCCCGTTTTCTTCTTAACGTTGAGGCCACTGTTTGTAGAACCATTTGTCATTTCTCTTGCACTGTAATTTTTCTTTTCTTTTGAGATGGCATCTCTTGCCCAAGCCAGAGTGCAGTGGCACCATCACAGTTCACTGTAACCTCAAATTCCTAGGCTCAAGCGATCCTCCTGCTTCAGCCTCCCAAGTAGCTGGAACTACAGGTGCATGCCACCACACTCGGCTAATATTTAAAAAATGTTTTTTCCCAGGCTGGTCTCAAACTCCAAGCCTCAGGCAATCCTTCAACCTTGGCCTCTCAAAGTGCTGGAATTGTAGGTGTGGGTCTGTGCCCAGCCTCTGTATTGTAATTTTTCTTAGGGTGGAGAATTATGTTTCTGAACTTAGTTCTTGATTATCAGGTATCAGAAAACAAAAGACTTAGGGTAATATAAGAAAATTAGAGTACATTTCTGTAGAAGAATATGGCTACTTATTTATTTCCAGTTTGGTCTTTGAATTTCCCATCTGATTTACAACAACTTAAGTTACTTACTGAAGAATATACACCTAATAGGTGGCAGAGCCAAAGTTCACCTCCAAACACCATATTCCTTATGCAGTATCATTCCGTATCTGAGTTCTTACAGTGTTGTATATTTCTACCACTTACCAAACTATACAGGATACTTACCAAACACCCAGACTATTCAGGGCATATATGTGTCTTGCAGCATAGTAGGTATTTAGTTAATATGTTAAGTGAATTGAGGTCAGTAGATCGAGACCATCCTGGCTAACATGGTGAAACCCCATCTCTACTAAAAATAAAAAAAACAGCCAGGTGTGGTGGCATGCGCCTGTAGTCCCAGCTACTCGGGAGGGCGAGACAGGAGGATCACTTGAACCCGGGAGGTGGAGGTTGCAGTGAACCGAGATCGCGCCACTGCACTCCAGCTTGGGCGACAGAGTGAGACTCAGTCTCAAAAAAAAAAAAAAAAAAAAACAAAACTGTTAAGTGATTTACCCTAGGAGTAAAGGCAGTAAATGAATCGTCATCTTTGAGATGTCTTGTATGCGTTGTTTCCTTCTTCATCTTCTGAGATACGAACATTTCCTAATGGGCTACGTTTCCCAGAGAATCTGGTCTTATTATTTCTTGAGGGATCCCTAGTGATGAATTAAAAAAAAAAAATTAGCTCCTGATTTTCCAGGTTTAAATGTAGATTTATGGTAGTACAAACTGGCATAGCCCTTTCTGAGTGAGAGTATCCAAGAATGGGCTAAATTATTTTGCTTGGCATTTTTTGTTTGTTTGTTTGTTTTTGTTTTTTGGGGGGATGGAGCTTTGCCCTTGTTGCCCAGGCTAGAGTGCAATGGCGCAATCTCAGTTCACCACACCTTCCGCCTCCTGGGTTCAAGCGATTCTCCTGCCTCAGCTTCCTGAGTAGCTGGGATTACAGGCATGCACCACCATACCCGGCTAATTTTGTATTTTTAGTAGAGACAGGGTTTCTCCATGTTGGTCAGGCTGCTCTCGAACTCCCGACCTCAGGTGATCTGCCCGCCTTGGCCTCCCAAGTTGGTGGGATTACGGGCGTGAGCCACCGCACCCAGCCCAGATGTCAGATTTTATAGAAAGTATTAACTTTTCTAGTGCTTGAACTAAATGAAGATTAATTTTTAGCCAGTGTTCTGAAAAAGGATTTATGTAGGCTTAAACAATATGTTCTACCACTGTTGGTGACCTGTTTCTTATGTTACGTTGCTTATGTCATCTTCAGTTTATAGTCTTAAGTATATCTTATAGCTGATTCAGTCCTCTGAGAAGTAGGTTGTTTGTATGCAGCGCTTCTCTTTAAAACAATTTCTCTTCATCAGGAACATTTGGTTTGATGGAACACCTGATCATGCCACAGTATGTATAGTGGCATTTTAAAACATCTGAGATTGCCAGAAAAACTCATGGTGCTTTTATAGTGAGGAAAAGTTGTGTAGAATGTGAGAAATATCATTTAATTCTTCTGACCGTGATTTTCAAATGTATAATACAAAGGATTAATTTTGATCAGTGATCATCAATTTGCGGTATATAAAAATTGCCTAGGCCGGGCACGGTGGCTCACGCCTGTAATCCCAGCACTTTGGGAGGCAAAGCGGGTGGATCACCTGAGGTCAGGAGTTCGAGATCATCCTGACCAACATGGAGAAACCCCATCTCTACCAAAGATACAAAATTAGCTGGGCATGGTGGTACATGTCTCTAATCCCAGCTACTCAGGAGGCTGAGGCAGGAGAATCGCTGGAACCTGGGAGGAGGAGGTTGCTGTGAGCCAAGATGGTGCCATTGCACTCCAGCCTGGGCAACGAGAGCGAAACTCCGTCTCAAAAAAAAAAAAAAAAAAAAGAATTGCCTATGAAAAATGTAAAAACTACCCACATGTAACTCACTCACTCCAGCCCCAAGGATTCTGATTTAGTAGGTGTAGAGCAAAATTTTCAGCCTTGAGACTATTGTCATTTGGCGCTGGATAATTATTTGTTGTGGGGCTGTCCTGTGTATTGTTGAATGTTTAGTAGCCATCCTTGGCCTCTACAAACCAGTACCATCAGCTGTACCACCCCCAAAATTAAAAATATCTCCAGTCATTGCCAGATGTTACCGAGGGGCAAAATTGTCCCAGATTGAGAGCCACCTTTCCAGAGTCAGATGTTGGTGGTCTTAAGCTACACTTTGAGGAAGGCTGATCTGCCTGAATTGAAAGCACTTTACATCTCTAATTTTATCAGTAGCTTAAAGCAACTAAAGGTTATGTATTTGTGAAGCAAGCATTTTTGTTCATTTTCCATGTGTGGCACATTATTACAGATAAAATCGTGCAGTCCATATACAGCCAAGTTTATAGAGCATTTAGTTATTTCTCTTTGAAAAATAATTGTCAGAATGCAATTTGATGGCATCAAAATGCACTTGTCAAACACATAGCTAAAACTATTTTTTTTTTTTTTTTTTTTTTTTGAGACGGAGTCTCGGTCTGTCGCCCAGGCTGGAGTGCAGTGGCCGGATCTCAGCTCACTGCAAGCTCCGCCTCCCGGGTTTACGCCATTCTCCTGCCTCAGCCTCCCAAGTAAGCTGGGACTACAGGCGCCCGCCACCTCGCCCGGCTAGTTTTTTGTATTTTTTAGTAGAGACGGGGTTTCACCGTGTTAGCCAGGATGGTTTCGATCTCCTGACCTCGTGATCCGCCCGTCTCGGCCTCCAAAAGTGCTGGGATTACAGGCTTGAGCCACCGCGCCCGGCCAGCTAAAGCTATTATGGCACTTGTTCCGATCTAAAAATTGTGTCTTTCAGTGTTTTTAGTTGATGTCATTCTATACAGCCTTTTGTTTTATTAGGATCAGGCAGCTAGAGACATGAAGAGGCTTGAAGAAAAGGACAAGGAAAGAAAAAATGTAAAGTAAGTTGTTTTCTTCTCCTTCACAAAGGTTACATGAAAACCGCTAAAGTATTGCAAAGCCTATTCCCCCAAAGTTTATAGAGAAAAAATATTGAAGTACACTTATGTACTTTACTTGAAGTTATTCCTGTATCTTGAGTACTTTTTTAAGAATAGAGATGGTAACAGTCTTTGCATTTGGAATAATTGAAAAGCATTCAGTTTGGTAGAATAGTATTTGGTCTTTGACTATAAATAGTTGTTTAGTAAACACAAGGAATGAATTAGAGTTTAGGGAGCATAATTACTAAAATTTGGGCTCATTGTTCTGAGTTTGTCTCATAATTAATATAAAATAGGTTAATGCCTATATGGTTGATTATGAGAAGTAATGGCAACTGTATCATGAAAACTATGTACAGTTGAACCTTTGAACAACAGGTTTGACTGCATGAGTCCACTCATGGGGATTTTTTTCAACCAACACAGATGGAAAAATAATATTCACAGTATAAAAACCTGTGTTTAAGGAGGGCTGTAATAATACCTAATTTTATTTAGGGAGTGACGTTGTGCTGTAGCAGCCGTAGTCAGAACTTGAAGTACTTTATTTTCTGGGAAAGAGAAGTCTACTCTTTGCCTTGATAAATAAACTCCTAAGGCTTTTTCTGCCAGGCATGGTTGGACTTTTTTCTCCCTGTGCTTGGCCGTCAGTGCTTCAGTCCCTTACCAGGGTTTCTGTTCCGTATGGAGATTTAGCTGTGGTTTTGGTATTCACTGTATGTCGTATCCCCTTCCACCTGCCCTACACTGGTGGTGTTGCTTGCTGGTTGCCTTAGGAATAGCAAGTGCGCAAGGTTAGGTAGAAAATCTGATTAGAAACAGATGGTTGTGGGAACTGAGCAACCATATTTTCTCTATAGCTCCTGAGAGATACAGCAAGTGGTGATGATCCCCTTCTCCGTGTGAGCTGTTTAATGAGAGTTTTATTCCCAAATTCATAAAGGAGTTAATGTAGTTTTCTCTCTGTCCCCATCCCTAAGGTAACTGCTTTTGTCTGAAAACCATTTACCCTAGAACTAGAAATTTTGGGGACAATAAGAAGGTTGGGACCTTCTTTCTAGTATATGACAAATCCAATATTTTTTTTTTCTTTTTAGTATGAAATGCTTTTCACAACCGCATTGTTTGTTGTATAGATTCACAAAACTAGGACCGTTTGCTATCTGTCTTCAGAAGGTTTTTACATCTGATATTCTTGTTGGTAACCACTGTTTCTAGGGGTATCATATCATCCCATTTAAAAGAAATGCAAACTGCAGATTATAGAGTGAAGCTACACATATATATATAATGGGTGGATAGTTTACAGTGTGCTCATTGCTGCTTTGTTATTGTTAGTGTTGAGAGTTCCTGTGCTGTGTGGAATTCAACACTAATCTGCTGTAAGAATGGAGCTGGGTATGTGGAACATTTGCAGGGAAGTTTGTTTCTCCGCTTGTTTTTCCAGGGGTATTCGAGATGACATTGAAGAGGAAGATGACCAAGTGAGTTCCTATGCAGTATTTCTATCTTTTATTTTTATCCACAAAGTCTATACTGAGGACAAGCTAGACCTTGCCTTCACTCAAAATGGCCATACCTGACATTCAGCAAGGAATGTCATTTGATTTGCTCCTCTTGTACCTGTGTGACCAATTGGTAATACATAGATTCACATGGCTTTCCCCCATATTGAAGATGGAATTTTTGATCAACTATGACATCCAAAACAAATACGAGCTTTATTCAGCTTGCTTCTTTCTAAATCCAAAATTAATGTTTATTCTGATAAATCAAATAGTAGAGTAGTGTGGGATCTATGGATGGCCTCTGGTAACATCTAACCTCTACCTCTTAGAGTCCTGTTTGTGGTTCTTGTATTTCAAGCTGGAACGTTAATGACTGTCCATTAGTCTTTTTTTTCCCCATTGTTCAGTTGCGGAGCGATGAGAATCAGAGTGAGTGGTAGCCCTTTCCAGGTTTGTGACCTTTCTAATTAGTGTTAACTTCCAAACTTGGATTGTTAAAGCCACAGCATGTGTTCTACGGCCCCGGGGAGGGTTAGTAGACACCCCACTCCAGGAAGGCTGTGGAACAGACAGATTTGTAAGTCTTCTATTAAACAAGTTGCACCATTTAGTAGTACTAACTGTTTAATTCATTTCTTCTGATTGTTCTTCTAAATATTGCTATTATTAAAGGAATCATTGCTAGTAAGGGTCTTGCCTTACTTGGTAGGTATTTTAACTGTGCAGTCATCTGGTACACTGTGTGCGCTAATTACAGGAGCAGAAACATTCTCAATTGTACTTGGGTGTGATTATGTTCTTGTGCTTTCCTGCAGGAAGCTTATTTTCGATACATGGCAGAAAACCCAACTGCTGGTATGGTTCAGGAGGAAGAGGAAGACAATCTAGAATATGATAGTGACGGAAATCCAATTGCACCTACCAAAAAAATAATTGATCCTCTTCCCCCCATTGATCATTCAGAGGTATGGTATTTCTTGCTGAATTTTACTCTTGTTTCAAGCTGATACTTTACTTCAGCTTTAACATTTAGATTTTCCCGGTACTGGAATACTCTTACATCATGAGCGTATGCATCTTGTCATCTCTACTGGTTGAGCCACAAATTCCATGAGGCTTTATAGCCTATCTTGTTCAAAAGTATAGCCAGCCGAATCACTTACATTTGACTTTAGAATTAAAACATTTTTTTTCAAGTAATTGTACTTGTTTTCCAGAACCAATACTTAACATCTTTCTCTCTCTCTTTCTCTCTTTTTTTCTTTCTCTCTTTCTTTCTTTCTCCCCTTCCCTTTCCTTCCTTTCCTTCCTTTCTTTCCTGTCTTCTTTTCCCTTTCCTCCTAACTTCCTTCCTTCCTTCCTTCCTTCCTTCCTTCCTTCCTTCCTTCCGTCCTTCCTCCCTTCCTTCCCTTCTTCCCTCCTGCCCTCCCTCCCTCCCTCCGTTCCCTTCCCTTCCCTTCCCTGTCACCCAAGCTGGAGTGCAGTGGCACGATCTCAGCTCACTGCAACGCTGCCTCCTGGGTTCAAGCAATTCTGTCTGCCTCAGCCTCCCGAGTAACTGGGATTACAGGCGCCCACTACCATGCCTGGCTAATTTTTTAAAAATATTTTTGGTAGAGACGGGGTTTCGCCATGTTGGCCAGGGTGGTCTTGAACTCCTGACCTCAGGTGAGTCCCCTGCCTCGGCCTCCCAAAGCGCTGGAATTATAGGCATGAGCCACCACAGCTGGCCGTGACATCTTTCTTTCAAACTGGGAATGCTTGGGGCCTGTGTTTACTGTTTGTTGTTGTTGTTGTTGTTGTTGCTATATTGCCCAGACTGGCCCCAAACTCCTGGACTCAAGCAATCTTTTCACTTCAGCCTCCTGAGTAGCTGGGACTATAGGTGCATGCCGCTGCACCTGGCATGCATTTTTTTTGTTTGTTTATTTTTTTTCCAGACGGAGTCTTGCTCTGTTACCCAGGCTGGAGTGCAGTGGCTCAGTCTTGGCTCACGGCAGTCTCTGCTTTCCGGGTTAATTTTTAGTAGAGATGGGGTTTTACCGTGTTGACCAGGCTGGTCTCCTGACCTCAAGTGATCCACCCACCTTGGCCTCCCAAAGTGTTGGGATTACAGATGTGAGCCACTGTGCCCGGCCACATTTGTTTTTTTAATTGCTATAAATTTTTACTGTTGGTCCCAGATCTGGGGCAGATGAGAGGCTATTTCTTCAAAGTGGAACCAGTAATTACAGGATCCTTAAGGAATGAGGACATCAGTATACCCACTTGAAAAAATATCAGTGTTTCATCCAGGTTAAATGTCAGCCGAGATCTCACATATACTAATGATTGTAGATCTAGAGCAGTGGTTCTCATTGTGGACCAAGAACCCCTTTCAGGGAGCCTACAGAGTCCAAACACTTTTCATTATACCAAGATTATTTTCCTTTGTTACTGCATCAACATTTGCGTTGTTGGTGTAAAAGCAGTGATAAGTAAAACTGCTGATGCCTTAGCATGAATCAAGCCAGTGGCACCAAACTGTTCTAGTAGGCATGTGCTCCATTCTCAGACCATTGCAGTTAAAAAAAAAAAAAATCCAGTTTCACTCAAGAATGCCCTTATGAAACAGTAAAAATTATTAAAATCATGACCCTAGATCTACATGTCTTTTTATTCTGTGTGATAAAATGGGAAGTACGCATAAAGCATTTCTGTTGTGTACCAAAATATGATAGCCATTTCAAGGAAAAGCACTTAATGTGTTTGAGTTGTAAGGTGAACTAGCTACTTTTTTTCATAGAACACCACTTTCACTGGACAAAATCAATGACACTTCAAGGAAAACAATCGAAAGTGTTTATTACCAATGATAGACATTCAAGCTTTCGGCCAGAAGCTCACGCCTGTAATTTCAACACTTTGGGAGGCTGAGGTGGGTAGATCGCTTGAGCTCAGGAATTTGAGATAAGCTGGGCAACTTGGTGAAACTCCATCTAAATTTTGTTTTTTAATAACAAAATTCAGGCCGGGTGCGGTGGCTCATGCCTGTAATCCCAGCACTTGGGAGGCCGAGGCGGTTGGATCACCTGAGTTCAGCAGTTCAAGATCAGCCTGACCACCATGGAGAAACCCTGTCTCTACTAAAAATACAAAATTAGCTGGGTATGGTGGCACGTGCCTGTAATCCCAGCTACTTGGGAGGCTGAGGCAGGAGAGTCACTTGAATCCAGGAGGCGGAGGTTGCAGTGAGCTGAGATCATGCCATTGCACTCCATCCTGGGCAATAAGAGCAAAACTCCATCTCAAAAAAAAAAAAAAGTCAAGCTTTCAAGCAAAACTTAGAATTTGGAAAACTTGTATCTACCACAGTAGGCTTGATAGCTTTTCAGTACTTAAAGACCATTGTGACAAAATTGATGGTGATATTAATAACTGATTTTTAATATAATGAAATGTGTTAACATTTGGATGATCTGTATATAACCTCGGCGAACCAATATTTTCCAGATGATCTACATATGACATTACAAAGTCAAGCATGAATGAAAGCTCAACTCAAAATACATGATAGACAAATGGATTATAATGTTACAGAGTATAAAAACTTCAGTAATATGGTTTCTGATTACACAATGAAAATAACTCTTAGGAAATGACCACTTGTGAAGTTTTAGTGTAAAATAAAAAGTATCTGAAAAGGGCTGGATGCAGTGGCTCATGCCTATAATTCCAGCACTTTGGGAGGCCAAGGCGGGCAGATCACTTTTGCAGGAGTTTGAGACCAGCCTGGCCAACATGGTGAAACCCCATCTTTGGGATTGGTGGCAGGCATCAGTAATCCCAGCTACTTGGGAGGCTGAGGCAGGGGAATTACTTAAATCTTGGAGGAGGAGGTTGCAATGAGTTGAGGTTGTGCCACTGCACTCCAGCCTGAGCAACAGAGGAGACTCCCATCTCAAAAAAAAAAAAAAAAAAACATATCTGAAAAGGCTACTAAAATACTCTCCTCCCTTTTTCAACTACGTATTTTTTCTTTTCTTTCTTTGAGATAGAGTCCTGCTCTCTCACCCAGGCTGGAGTGCAGTGACGTGACCTTGGCTCACTGCAACTTCCTCCTCCTCCCAGGTTCAAGGAATCCTCCTGCCTCAGCCTCCCGAGTAGCTGGGACTACAGGCGTGTGCCACTATGCCCGGCTAATTTTTGTATTTTTGGTAGAGACGGGCTTTCACCATGTTGGCCAGGCTGGTCTCGAATTCCTGACCTCAAGTGACCCGTCTGCCTCAGTCTCCCAAAGTGCTGGGATAATGGGTATGAGCCACTGCTCCTGGCCTGGAGGCCAGATTTTCTTATAGGCTTAAATAAAACCAACCTATTGTAACAATTTGAATATTGTATGAGCTATTTAAGTTAGACATTAATAAAGAGATTTATGAAAATACAAGACAGTGTCACTCTTCTTGCCAATTTTTTTTATGTATCCAGAATTATGATTTTTTTTTTTAACTGCCTATAGAGTGCTTGTATTTTTCTTAAAAAAGAAGTTTAAGAGCCAGGCATGGTGGCGCATGCTTGGAGTCCCAGCTACTGGAGAGGCTGAGGCAGGAGAATCACTGGAGCCCAGGAGTTTTGAGTCTAGCCTGGGCAACATAGCAAGACCCTGTCACTGAAAAAAAAAATTTTTTTATAAAAAATGATTTAGCCAAATTGATAGGTGGTGATGTGCTTATGTTTTGTATACCTAGTACAGTAAGCTATGAAAAGAATAATAGAAGTGACTACTACTCTCTTTGGAATTGGAATTGCTTGGTCATACATTTTAAAAAGTTACAAACAACTCCATGTTTTTGAACAGAATAGAACTCCCTCTAAAAGCAGAACTATCTCCAAAAGAAATATTAGGAATGTTTTTAAATGCTTAGAGCTAGGTCAAACAGCTTAATTCAAAATATATTTAAATGTTATATGGTGAAATATCTTCTCTGTCCTCTAAGGTCTTTGGCATTATAGAGATTCCTTAGTCTGCTTCAAGCTTGTTCAAATTCGAGGTTTCCTTAAGAGTCTCTTTAGGAAGTAGGTTGGTGTTAGGCCGGGCACAGTGGCTCATGCCTGTAATCCCAGCTACTTGGGAGGCTGAGGTGGCATGAGAATTGTTTGAACCTGGGAGGCGGAGGCTGCAGTGAGCCAGGATTGCACCACTGCACTACAGGCTGGGTGACAGAGCGAGACTGTGTGTCAACCAAAAAAAGAAGTAGGTTGGTGTTTATATTGAAAATAGGAACAGAAAACAAATTAGCTGTACTTTTTAGGATCTAAGTTGAGAATAACTTAATTTTTTTGCTTTCTCTAGCTGGAATGGCTTTACTTGTGTATTATTTGGAAAAGATTATTTTGCATTAAAATCAAACTTACAGAATTGACTCTTGAATTCTAGACTAACTTTGAATAATTGGACCTGCAGATTGACTATCCACCATTTGAAAAAAACTTTTACAATGAACATGAAGAGATAACCAACCTCACTCCACAGCAGTTAATAGATCTCCGACATAAGCTCAATCTTCGGGTAAGACAATCATTAAGCTCAGTATTCTTATATTAATGTTAATTAGTCCAGATTTAGTATTATTACTGGTTATCTAAACTAATAACCTTGAATTTCTTTTCTAGTGATCTCTGAACTGTCTTTGCCAGAATAATTATTATGTCCCTTCTGTTCACGTCTCTTAATTTGATTGTTTTAGTCTTCTAGATGCTGTTTTAGGATAGGATCATTTTCTTTCATATTTCAGTAAATTTTGTATGTTCTGTGCTGGATGGGCTAGTGATGAAGGGTGGGAGTCCCCATCTAAAGGAAGAGGAAACAAAATTAATAGATGTAACATATGATATCTTAGAATATTTTGAAATTAATATAAACTTGTCTGTCAAATTACATATAATATGCTTGATTTTAAAAATTAGAATAAATTAATGCCTTTTAAAAATATACATGTACTAATTTCAGAATGGTTTAAACTGCCTACCAAAAGTTTTGAGCTGCACATTGGCTACATTGGTTTAAGGTGCTGATAGGTGGTAAATGAAACACACAGAAAGAATATGCTATGCTATCTGCTCTTAATATAGACAACTTTCTTGCCTGTGTGCACCTTATCAGTTGCTACACGATGTTTAAACTCCTGTTTTCCAGGAGGGGTGTGTATTTGGTGTGTGTACATTTGTCTGTTTTCCAAGAGGTACTCACCTCCCCAATGACCCTAGAAAATTTTTAAGTAAAACCTTTAATTTTTTTTCCCTTAAAAATTTTTAAGTGAAATCCTGATTGGAAATGTCAGCATCACCAGAGGAGCGTTGAAAGGTTACCACTTTAGGGGACACAATGGAGATTATAAGCCCCATTCTTCACCTGAGTGCAGTTTGAACAGGGCTTGACAGTGGCTAGACCATCAGTCACTAAGGGAGACGTTAATTCATCAGGCACAACTGAAAATGGAGGCAGTAGATTATGTCTTTGTAGCCAGCATATGTAGAGTTGTCTTATTTGGAGCCCACTTGGAATTTTCATTTCAAGAGTAAGATACGTTAATTTTTTTCTGCCCTCTGGTTAATGCTTATGCAAAATGGCAAAAGAAAGAACAGTAATGATTTCCCAATTCATTGAACAGTTTTTTTTCCATTTTGTTTGTTATGAGAAAATTAATTTTGATTTAATAAATTTTTAATCATTTAAAATTGTATGACAATTATCTTGGGAATATTTATCATGGAGTTTTTAATATGGGGTTTATATTTGTTACCATTTGAGGTTTTGCCTTTTCATTGTATGATTTTGGCTTACAGACTTGTATTTTCACTTCATACTCCAGCTAAAATGCTAGATCCAGGTAAGTATTGTTGAACTTCAAATGCTGTTAACGTTGAAGTACAAGTCATTCTGGGGAGTTGTCTCTATCTCTAGGTCTCTGGTGCTGCACCTCCTAGACCAGGAAGTAGCTTTGCTCATTTTGGGTTTGACGAGCAACTTATGCACCAGATTCGGAAATCTGAATACACACAGCCCACTCCAATACAGTGTCAGGTACGTAAAACATAATGAAAGAAAAATAAAGTAGGGTAATCTTTTGTGACTATATTAGTTTAAAAACAAATCACAGTAGTAAAACAGTGTTTAGTGTAGAACCTTACTGATAAGGATAGAGGTATTTATTACTCTAAGAAGTCACTAAATGGCTGGCAAATATTCTTTTGTATCTGATACATATCTTGAAAATATGATATGAAGAAAATAATTAGGCCTAAACGTAACCATAAAGGTTTGTATATGGACAAATTTAGTACTGTCAGTGATTAGAATTCCTTTGTCCATCACTTGAAAATTCTTGAGCTTCTTTTTCCCATCTGTATATGGGACTTATTTATTCTTATGAAGAAAATTGTCGGTGGCGGGCGCCTGTAGTCCCAGCTACTCGGGAGGCTGAGGCAGGAGAATGGCGTGAACCCAGGAGGCGGAGCTTGCAGTGAGCCGAGATCCGGCCACTGCACTCCAGGCTGGGCGACAGAGCGAGACTCCGTCTCAAAAAAGAAAAAAGAAAATTCTCATTTTCTGTATATGAATGAGATAGTCTGTACCTTCTCAAGGGGAGAAAAATTTTAAAAATTTTAACAACCCTTCATTACAAATTGTGATCTTTCTGGTTTTTTTTTTTTTTTTTTTTGGAAGACGGAGTCTCGCTCTGTTGTCCAGGCTGGAGTGCAGTGG
Source organism: Rhinopithecus bieti (assembly GCF_001698545.2). Classification (NCBI taxonomy): domain Eukaryota; kingdom Metazoa; phylum Chordata; class Mammalia; order Primates; family Cercopithecidae; genus Rhinopithecus; species Rhinopithecus bieti. The sequence continues at coordinate 1,075,239 of NW_016807614.1, read as the reverse complement.
TGCGATCTTGGCTCACTGCAACCTCTGCCTCCCAGGTTCAAGCAATTTTCCTGCCTCAGCCTCCCAAGTAGGTGAGATTACAGGCACATGCCACCACACCTGGCTAATTTTTTGTATTTTAGTAGAGATGGGGTTTCACCATGTTGCCCAGGCTGGTCTCGAGCTCCTGAGCTCAAGCAGCCTGCCCACCTCGTCCTCCCAAAGTGCTGGGATGGCAGACGTGAGCCACTGCCCAGCCTTGATTTTTCATTTCTGTATTTTAAACAAAATGAAGTTGTTTCAGTTCTGTAAGTGGTGGCTGATATCCACATAATGAGAATGATGTCATTTCCTATAAATTAAGAAGTTAATGAGAATGTTGGATATTGATACTTCTATTTCACAACTAGTATACATAGCACCGGATATGTTTTGTTCCATTGAATATAAAAATGTCATTAGTAGTCATTTATCCTTCCCCAGGATTTGCTTCAGTACACCTTTAGAATTGAAATTTTAGAGTGGTTATATTTTACTTTTTCTCCAGGGTGTGCCTGTGGCATTGAGTGGTAGAGACATGATTGGTATTGCCAAAACAGGTAGTGGGAAAACTGCAGCCTTCATATGGCCCATGTTGATTCATATAATGGACCAGAAGGAGTTGGAGCCAGGTGATGGACCAATTGCAGTGATTGTGTGTCCTACCAGGGAGCTTTGCCAGCAGGTATGTGCTTTCTATAGAATGCCTCCTTCCATATGTGGACTAGCAAGGGACCAGCCAGTCAAGTGAGGTAGAATGACCAGGAAACCTTTTTTTTAAATTGCAGTAAGATACACACAAAATTGACTATCTTTTTGAGACGGAGTCTCGCTCTATTACCCAGGTTGGAGTGCAGTGGCGCGATCCCTGCTCACTGCAAGCTCCGCCTCTTGGGTTCCCGCCGTTCTCCTGCCTCAGTCTCCCAGGTAGATAGGACTACAAGTGCCCACCACAGCGCCCAGCTAATTTTTTCTATTTTTTAGTAGAGACGGGGTTTAACCGTGTTAGCCAGAACAGTCTCGATCTCCTGACCTCATGATCCACCCGCCTCAGCCTCCCAGAGTGCTGGGATTACAGGCGTGAGCCACTGCATCCAGCCAACCATTTGTCTGTCTGTCTATCTATCTATCTATCTATCTATCTATCTATCTATCTATCTATCTATTTTTATTTATTTATTTTTTTGAGACGGAGTCTCACTCTGTCGCCCAGGCTGGAGTACAGTGACGCAATCTCGGCTCACTGCAAGCTCCGCCTCCTGGGTTCACGCCATTCTCCTGTCTCAGCCTCCCGAGTAGCTGGGACTACAGGTACCCACCACCATGCCCGACTATTAATAGAGACAGGGTATAACCATGTTAGCCAGAATAGTCTCGATCTCCTGACCTTGTGATCCACCCGCCTTGGCCTCCTAAAGTGCTGGGATTACAGGCGTGAGCCACCACGCCCAGCGTCTTAACTGTACATTTTTAATGTACAGTTTGTTGGCATTAAGTATATTCACAGTGTTGTGCTACCAGGAAACTTTTGGAAAGTATTATGTGTTAAATATTTCCTATATAACCAAATACATACTTTCCCCTAAAAACTGTTTTTATTTATTTTTATTTATTTGCTTTTTTGAGACAGTCTCATTCTTTTGCCCAGGCTGGAATCCAGTGGTGTGAACTCAGCTCACTGCAACCTCCATCTCCCAGGTTCAAGCAATTCTCCTGCCTCACCCGAGAGGTTGGGATCCCGGGCACACGCCACTACATCTGGCTAATTTTTGTATTTTTAGTAGAGACGGGGTTTCATCATGTTGGCCAGGCTGGTCTCAAACTCCTGACCTCAAGAGATCTGCCTGCCTCGGCCTCCCACAGTGCTGGGATTACAGGTATGAGCCACTGCGCTCAGCCACAACTACTGTTTTTAAGAGGAAAAGTCTATTGTGATATGGGAATTGTTTGTATTATAAGCTGACAGTTTTTTTGTAGGATGAATTCATTTTGTCTTGGTAGAAAAAGCAGTGACAGGATCAGAAAGAGAAGGGGGTAAAACGAATAAAGGAAGATTTTATATAATCTTTTGAGATGCCTTAATGATATTCTTTTCATTTATACCTTTATGAATGAAATTGTTCTAGGTTTTGATTTTTTATGACATCACATGCTGTTTTTCGGAACTTCGTTTGAGTTGTGACAGAGGTATTTGTTAATGTCACAGTTTGTTAATATATTATTCACAACTTTGTAGATCCATGCAGAATGTAAGCGGTTTGGAAAAGCATATAATCTTCGATCAGTGGCCGTATATGGAGGAGGGAGTATGTGGGAGCAGGCCAAGGCCCTTCAGGAGGGGGCAGAGATTGTTGTGTGTACCCCAGTAAGTATGCCTTGTGTTTAAATGGCTTCTCAGCCTCCCTCGGTATGGAAAACATTATTAGTTTTGCAGAGAATTTCCCCTAAAATGTAGTAAAAGCAGAGTTGAAAATATATTGATGAATGGCAGCCTGTGGTTTTAATGTTGATTGGTGGCTAAATTAGCAGTCCAGTAAGAGTCTCTGTGACATATAGGCTAGTAGCTACAAATTCCCCTCTATGTCAAATAGTTTTTCTTATTTTCTCCCACAAAATGATTGCCAAGTTCATCAAGAATCAGAAAGATACATATGGTCGAAACAGCCTAGAAGAGTGTAAACATTGAAACCTGTCATTATGCTTTAAATCAGGTGACTTTAGAATGCCTCAAAACATGCTTCTGGCCACTTTCCCACAGAATTTAAATCACAGTGTAAATGAAGAAGCCAACTGAGTTTTCATAATTTCCGTTCTTTTGAGCTAAGTAGTGCTTAAGGTACGTGGCTGTTGGACCATTATCTATTACAGTCTGAGACTAGAGAATTAGCACTTTTTTGCCAGGAGTGCAACTGCTTAGAAAGTCCCTGTGAATGCCTTTTTTAATTATACTTACTGTTCATTTTGTGGATCTCATAGGGTCGACTGATTGATCATGTGAAAAAGAAAGCTACCAATCTTCAAAGAGTCTCTTACCTTGTGTTTGATGAAGCAGATCGAATGTTTGACATGGGATTTGGTATGCCTTGAATACCAGTTTCTTCTTTCCCCATCCTCATGATATTAGTTTTTTTCCCATGTCTTTCTAGAATAGTTTTTTAGCATGAGAGAAGCTAAAAATACTCCTGGATGGGGTTAGACTAGAAATATAGCTAAGATGAACATTTTTACGAGTTTTCTCTGGAAAAGTATGTTAGGTTTTATTGGGTTGAGGAAATTTCAAAGTAGGCGCCTTTGTATATAAGGGGAATATTTTCTGTCTTTATTTTTATTCATATGCCTTTGATCATAGAGGTTAAGGTCTGTGTACTTGGGTAGGTGAATGTCAGATGATTCGAGGCCCTTTGCTTTCCTATCCTCATAGCTGTCTTTACTGATTGGAACACTGCTAGACCTAGCCCAGTTGGATGGAGGGAAAATTTTTCACTTTTATACTGAACGATATGTCTAGGAGCTTGGTTTTTTTTTTTTTTTTTTTTTTGAGACAGAGTTTCACTCTTGTTGCCCAGGCTGGAGTGCAGTGGTGCGATCTCACTGCAACCTCCTCCTTCCAGTTTCAAGCGATTCTCCTGCCTCAGCCACCTGAGTAGCTGGGATTATAGACACCTACCCCACACCTGGCTAGTTCTTTTTTTTTTTTTTTTTTATATTTTTAGTAGAGATAGCCGCATTGACCAGGTTGCAAACTCCTGACCTTAAGTGATCTGGTGATCCGCCTGCTTCGGCCTCCCAGAGTGCTAGTATTACAGGCATGAGCCACTGTGCCCGGCCTGGGGTTTCTAATTTTCTTAATTCTTACAACTTCTTGTGAAGACTTTTACTAAAATGGCTTTTTCCAGGCTTCCCAAACTGTATTTCAGGTTATAATATTAATTTTATTGTTCTGCTTCTTCCAGAGTACCAAGTTCGATCCATAGCAAGTCATGTTCGTCCTGACAGGCAGAGTATGTATGAAGCACCTTCGTTAAACCAAATTTGTACTAAAAAGGACACTTATTTATTTTATAAGCACTCAGAGTTATGGAAATAAAAATAATGTGTGTTTTGGTGAGAACCGTAACGAGGGAAGTAATGAGTTTATCTGAGCTGGACAGGATCTTAGCACTAGATATAACTTGTTCCTTTTTATAGATGATAAAAGCAAGCCTCAGAAATTAAATAAGTTGCCCAAAATTATACAGTTTTATCAGCGGGTAGAAGTAATGAACAGTACAGATCTGCTGATTTGAAATCGTCTTTTCTGAACCATACTGACAACTTGTCTTAACTAAAATGTAATAAAATAGAATAAGAACAAATCTTTCTCTAGTGAATCAATTTTTAAACTAAATTTAAAGCTCAGGTGAGCCTATGTAAAAAAAAACTGAATAATCCTGAATGCCAAAGAAGCTTAATGGGTATTCATAAAGATATCATACTGTTTCTCTAACAGAATTTATCTTATCTTGTAGCTCTCTTATTTAGTGCAACTTTTCGGAAAAAGATTGAAAAGTTGGCCAGAGACATCCTGATCGACCCTATTCGAGTGGTGCAGGGAGATATTGGAGAGGTAACCCTAAGCAGGGCTGGATGGGACTTTAATGTGTTTATTTCTCATATTATGGAACACAGAATTAATTTCTCACTGAGATAAAAAAAGATGTTATGTTTATAGATGCAACATGCTTGAGATTTGGTATTTTGCAAGTTGTGGGGATACATGAAAGAAGACTGGCTAAATATTGGGAATCATTGAAACTAGGTGATGGGTACGAGTTGATTTTGTTCATTTTGTTTTTTTGTTTGTTTTACTGAATGTCTCCAAACTTTATAATTGTTTTAAAAAGGCTTCAAAGAGACAAAAAGATCTGCCTGGAAGCATACTACAGTGTTATTAGGTTGGAACTGACGTTTTAATTATTGTGGGAGGGGCCTACCCAGGAGAGAAAAGGTGACCTGAAAGACCTGGCAAAAATCAGGTTTCATTTCTTACCTGTACATATGCACTATGTGGAAAATATCTCTGAATTGGGACTTGGAATTCAGTTACGGCTGCTTAGAGAATCCCTCAGTTGCTTGCCATGGTTATTGTTAAGGAAAGCTCTACAAAGTAGTGGGGCATACAAATTAGGTATGTACACCAGGCGGAGAGCAAGGTGATTGAAAAGGAGAGGTGAGTTTTGAGCTGCACTTGACTTGCTTAAGGAAGGCCCAAGGAGTACTGGATTGTTGAAGGTCTTCTCGATGCAGATAGAAAATATAATGCTAGTCCTTGTTTAGGTGGCCTGTGACTCCAATGTCACAATCATCTGTTTCATTTCTTCCTTCTCAGGCAAATGAAGATGTGACACAGATTGTGGAGATTCTCCATTCCGGACCTAGTAAATGGAACTGGCTTACCCGGCGTCTGGTAGAGTTTACCTCTTCAGGGAGTGTCCTCCTCTTTGTTACTAAAAAAGCCAATGCTGAAGAGCTGGCGAATAACCTTAAACAGGAGGGTCATAATCTTGGGCTGCTCCATGGGGATATGGATCAGAGTGAGAGAAACAAGGTCATTTCAGACTTTAAGAAAAAGGACATCCCAGTCCTGGTGGCCACAGATGTTGCAGGTAGAGTATGAATTTTTCAACAACATTAAGTTCCTAGGCTATAAGGGTACTCTGTTTTACTGTATTAAGACCTGTAATATCTGAGCAGGCTGATGAAAAGACTATTGGCCTGACTGGCCATCCCCTCCCAAACCCCCAAGGAAGCAGCAGTTCAGCACAGGGATCACAGTCTGGAGCTCTAGATACCACTTTTCACTTAGTATCTCTCTCGGATCAAAGAATCCCTGCAGCGGCTGGGCGCGGTGGCTCAAGCCTGTAATCCCAACATTTTAGGAGGCCAAGACCGGCGGATCACGAGGTCAGGAGATCGAGACCATCCTGGCTAACACGGTGAAACCCCGTCTCTACTGAAAAATACAAAAAACTAGCCGGGTGAGGTGACAAGTGCCTGTAGTCCCAGCTACTCAGGAGGCTGAGGCAGGAGGCTGAGCAGGTTTAGGCTGAGGCCTAAACCCAGGACGCGGAGCTTGCAGTGAGCTGAGATCTGGCCACTGCACTCCAGCCTGAGCGACAGAGCAAGAATCTGTCTCAAAAAAAAAAAAAAAAGAATCCTTGCAGCTAGAAGTCACTTGGGGGAAAAAAGGCAATGAATGCCCTTATTGTATGTCTGAATATAGTAGATATCTTACATTGATCTACTATACACAGCTTAGTTGGGCAACTTCACTCAGGATGAGAACAGTTTTTGGAATATGATTTCTGCTTTGTTCTGTCAAGTTTTAATAACTAGCCTTAAACACTGGTATTCCCAGAAAGGAGAGAACTTCTCAGCTTCATGACACATTTTAAAAATATATTCCCAGTGCAAGAGAAGAGGGCATGGCAGATTATTGACGCAAAAGATAAAAGTCCCGGTTGGACGCGGTGGCTCACACCTGTAATCCCAGCACTTTGGGAGGCGGAGGCAGGCAGATCACCTGAGTTCAGGAGACTGAGACCATCCTGGCCAACATGGTGAAACGCCATCTCTACTAAAAATACAAAAATTAGCTGGGTGTGGTGGCGTGTGCCTATAATCCCAGCTGCTTGGGAAGCTGAGGCAGGAGAATCGCTTGAACCAGGGAGTCAGAGGTTGCAGTGAACCGAGATCATGGCACCGCACTCCAGTCTGGCAACAGAGTGAGACTCCATCTCAAAAAAATAAAAAACAAAAGTTCCTTACACTAGAAGGCCTAACATGGAATCTATGGTGGTGACTTAATATGCCTGTATCTCAGCTCACCAAACCCATGCACTTCGCCTAGATAAGGGAAATGTGGCTTCTTAGAGCACTAGCATTTCTGGTTACTTTGATCTTTTGACTACAGATGAAGAATAAAAGAATGTGGTTGCTTTTAATTTCAGCCCGTGGTCTGGACATTCCTTCAATTAAGACTGTCATTAACTATGATGTGGCACGAGACATTGATACTCACACGCATAGGATTGGCCGCACGGGAAGAGCAGGTGAGAAAGGTGTGGCCTATACCCTGCTCACTCCCAAGGACAGCAATTTTGCTGGTGACCTGGTCCGGAACTTAGAAGGAGCCAATCAACACGTTTCTAAGGAACTCCTAGATCTGGCAATGCAGGTGAGAGACTGGGCACACTTTCAGTTGCTCCTGGTTGTAAGACCAAGACATTTTAGCAGTCTTGGAGCAGGTAACATAAAAACTTGAAAAGCAAGTTGGGTGGCAAGGAGGATGTGGGGCTTATGAGGTACAGATAGGAATTGTGAGATACTAAAATTCATCTAGTCTTATCTGGTTGTCGTCGTCTTTGAACAACATGTTTTGAAAAGCTATTCCTTTGTACTAAAATCTGTCCCTGTAATTTCACCCCATAGCACACTTACGAGTAAATTTAATCTCAAAGATGGTTACTGTTCTTACTCCTCTTCTCCCATGAAACTTTTTTTCTGGGGGGCTAAAATGTGTGATGTCTTTAAAACAGTATTTTTTTAGTATAGTGCCCCCCTTTTTTTTTTTTTTTTTTTTTTTTTTTGAGACAGAATCTCGCTCTGTCACCCAGGCTGGAGTGCAGTGGTGCGATCTCAGCTCACTGCAACCTCCGCCTCCCAGGTTCAAGCGATTCTTCTGCCTTAGCCTCCCAAATAGTTGGGATTACAGGCGCCCACTACCATGCCTGGCCAATTTTTGTATTTTTAATAGAGATGGGGTTTTGCCATGTTGGTTAGGCTGGTCTGGAACTCCTGACATCTAGTGATCCTCCCGCCTTGGCCTGGGCTTCCCAAAGTGTTAGGATTACAGGTGTGAGCCACCGTGCCCGGCCTGTATAGTGCCTCTTAACTATTCCCAGCAGTCTGAGATCTTAGACCTTTGACCACACTGATTGCCATCTTCCAGGTGTGCTCCAGTCTAAAGCTAAGTGAGGCATTCTAACAAATCAAACCTAGAGTCATCTGAATCCATGCTATCCCCAAATTACAAATGGTTTGGAACACTGAGAGCAGAAACTGTTAAGAGTTTGTCAAATGCCTAGGCCAGCTCACACAACTGGTACAACTCAGCTGCAGTGTGGCAGTGCCCGAGTTTCTGAGTAAAGGACCTGAACTGCAAGAGAGAAGAGAATGTTTCCTCGCCTGCTCCTGAGCACAGAGAGCCAGTCCTAAATGACCTTTTAAACAGGACAGATTTTGTCTTTGGCATTTTCTTCCATTTCTTTTTGTACCTCAGGCTTTCTGTGCTCAGAACTTTGCCCAAGCCTGCTGCCCTACCTCTCAAGCACTTTATTTTGCTGATAATATGTGATTGTCAGATAAAGCTTTAACCTTCCCAGAGATATTTGCTTTTTTTTTTTTTCCCCCGCTTTTTTCTGAGATGGAGTCACACTCTATCACCCAGACTGGAGTGCAGTGGCGCAGTCTCAGCTCACTGCAACCTCTGCCTCTCCGGTTCAAACAGTTCTCCTGCCTCAGCTTCCCGAGCAGCTGGGATTAGAGGCATGTGCCACCATGCCTGGCTAATTTTTGTATTTTTAGTAGGGACAGGGTTTCACCATATTGGTCAGGCTGATCTTGACTCCTGGCCTCTAGTGATTCGCCAGCCTTGGCCTTCCAAAGTGCTGGGATTCACAGCTGTGAGCCACCACCCTGCATTCTTAAGAGAATATGAGTAAGTATGATAAGTAGTATCCTGGCAGTGGTCAAGTTCAATGAAAACGTTTAGGCTCTGTAGGTAAATCTTCAGTTGTGTGGCTACCATCCTTTCTGGGAGTCTGCCCCTGTAGTCAGTCCTGATAAGCCTCACTTCACATAGCGTTTTTCCTTTGCTTCTGAACACACCATTTATTTAAGCTCCACATGTTTACGTCCAATAGTATGTGGTTTGAGAAATAAAAAAAATCTCATTTTCCTCAAGGAAGTTAGAAGTAGCCTAAGTGACTCTGCGTTTGAAGCTTATCTGAACAAAATTTCCCTTCCAGGAGAGCCTGAGGGAGGGAGCACTATAGGAAGCCTTAGATAAGGAACTCAGCGGCTTTTCAAATTTGGTGGATTATGCTACCAAGGAGAAACTAATCTGTGGTTCCTGTGAACAGTTCCTCCCTTAGCGTAAATGTGCTGGCTGAAAGTTAAGCAAGGAGTTCCCCCTTCCCACTTAATTTCCTCTTTGTCCTCATCCTCTTCCTCTGGTCTTTTCTCCCTTCCTTGAGTTAACCTTGAATTTTGTTCAACGCAGAATGCCTGGTTTCGGAAATCTCGATTCAAAGGAGGGAAAGGAAAAAAGCTGAACATTGGTGGAGGAGGCCTAGGCTATAGGGAGCGGCCTGGCCTGGGCTCTGAGAACATGGTGAGTCTAGACTACAGTAATGCCTTTAGGGTTGGTCTCACGTCCTGAATGTCATTAGGAATATTCTTATCTGCCTGGGAAAGCCTCAGTGAGTCCCTGTCTAGAAGGGAATTTGTATTTAATCTGATTTGAGTCAATGCAGTGCTCATTCTTATGGTAACTTTCTATTGAAGAAGCATCTTTGTGTACTTGGTTGACTAGGCTTGCTCAGGAAATTATTCTAGATTAGCAGTGATCTCACACTGTGGTCCCTGGACCAACAGCACATGCAAACTCATCCCCCACCCCAGACCTTGTGAATCAGCTCTGGAGACCAGCAGTCTGCTTTTACAGCCCTTCAACACTGGCCTAAAGCCTGCTGTTAGGGAAATGTTGCCATAGGGTCACTATAAAGTCTAGCCATATCTTGTCATTAAACTCAAGAATGGATCAGGAATTTCCAAGTCGGGAGCTAGTTTTTCTCACAAGCCAGGTAACAGAAGTACTTTTGGTGACCTTTCTTAACTACCTGTTTTTTGTCACTTTGATTCCTAAGCCAGAGAAGAAAGCTGCCAGTATACTTTTCTGGAGCATTAGAGTTAAGCTTGGCATCTTTGATAATTACATACTCTGTTCCCACATTATAATAATAATAATGATTATGCATAATAATAGCTAATATTTATTGAGCACTTTTTATGTGCCAGGACCATTCCAAGCAATCCGATATTTTAGCTCAGTTAATCCTCACAACCACCAAATGGAAGTTAGTACAGATAACAACATTGAGACACCTAAAGTTACACTGACAAGCGTTTAAGCCGAAATTCAGACCCTTCATGGTCTTGATTCAGGGCCTTAGCAGTCAGTCACACAATATGCTATTCAGGGCCTTTTCATCTTTAACGTAATTTTTACTTAATTAATTGGATGTGTGTATGTAAATAATACATGATAACTTTGGGCATAATCTGATTGCATTTCTGTTTAATAGGGTTAATTCCCAGAAATAGAATTTCTGGGTTGAGGGCATAAGCATTTTTAAATGATTGTCACTGTCTTTTCTCACAAAGCAGAAGTAGCCTTCTAAAAGTATCCAGTTCCTTCGTAGCGGGAGCTACGAAGGGTTTTCATTATAATGAGGGCTAGTCTATGGCAGTGAGCTTTCCTGCTTATTTTTTCATCCTCATAGTTGTGTTTATTTTTTTAGGACCGAGGAAATAACAATGTAATGAGCAATTATGAGGCCTACAAGCCTTCCACAGGAGCTATGGGAGATCGACTAACGGCAATGAAAGCAGCTTTCCAGGTCTGAAATAAGCATTTCATTAAAAGCACTTTCAGGCCGGGCGCGGTGGCTCAAGCCTGTAATCCCAGCACTTTTGGAGGCCGAGACGGGCGGATCACGAGGTCAGGAGATCGAGACCATCCTGGCTAACCTGGTGAAACCCCGTCTCTACTAAAAAAATACAAAAAACTAGCTGGGCGAGATGGCGGGCGCCTGTAGTCCCAGCTACTCGGGAGGCTGAGGCAGGAGAATGGCGTAAACCCGGGAGGTGGAGCTTGCAGTGAGCTGAGATTCAGCCACTGCAATCCAGCCTGGGCGACAGAGTGATACTCCGTCTCAAAAAAAAAAAAAAAAAAACTTTCAGCAGTAACTCTTGGGCAGTGACAGAGGGACTTAGTTTTCCTGGTTGTAACTGGGCTTACAGGCTTGATGCTAGATTTAGGGTCTTCACACTGCTTAGATTTTGAATATAAACCTAACAGCTTACTTGGAGATGCAAGTTGATCTAAAGAACCCCTTGTGCTGGTCTACTTGAGTCACACTCAGGGCCTGAGATTGTTGTCCTGCAGCAGGGTGTGTGTTCCCTCCCTTCCCAACAGCCTGCAGTGTTGCCCACCTCCAACTCACTTCTGAAGCAAAATGTACTGATAGTCACACTAAGGTGAATCGATAGAATGAGTTCAAGGCAGGTTTTGTTGTCAAACTTAAATTTCAGTGTAAAAATTTTTTTTAAGTTTTTAGAACTTTTGGTTTTGAATGGTAAATAACAGATAAATGTGCTAAATACACAGATGCTTTACTCTAGCCAATCAGGCTATAAAAGTACATTTCAGAACACTGGGGGTCCATCTCTCCACAGAGATCCACAAGTTTTCCTTTATAGCACAAGAACAAAAGGGACCATACTGTGGGGCCAGCAGGACACTAAAGTCACAATGCCAAGATAGCATAGTGTTTCTGTAAACCTCATCATTTGCCAAGTTGTATATTCAAGTTTCTTGAACTTGCTATCTTACCTACTCCTGATGTCTCTTTCTCTTTCAGTCACAGTACAAGAGTCACTTTGTTGCAGCCAGTTTAAGTAATCAGAAAGCTGGAAGCTCTGCTGCTGGGGCAAGTGGGTGGACTAGCGCAGGGAGCTTGAATTCTGTTCCAACTAACTCAGCACAACAGGGCCATAACAGTCCTGACAGCCCCGTTGCCAGTGCCACCAAGGGCATTCCAGGCTTTGGCAATACTGGCAACATCAGTGGTGCCCCTGTGACCTACCCATCTGGTGGAGCCCAGGGAGTCAACAACACAGCTTCAGGAAATAACAGCCGAGAAGGGACTGGGGGCGGCAACGGGAAGAGAGAGAGATATGAGAACCGGGGCAGCAGCCGTCACAGTCACGGAGAGACTGGCAATCGGCATAGCGATAGCCCACGTCATGGAGATGGTGGTCGCCATGGAGATGGATACCGCCACCCAGAAAGCAGCAGCCGTCACACTGATGGCCATCGGCACGGAGAGAACAGACATGGAGGAAGCGTAGGCCGGCATGGGGAGAACCGGGGTGCAAATGACGGTCGGAATGGGGAAAGCAGGAAAGAAGCTTGTAATCGTGAGAGCAAGATGGAGCCCAAGATGGAACCCAAAGTGGACAGCAGCAAGATGGACAAGGTGGACAGCAAGACAGATAAGACAGCTGATGGCTTTGCTGTCCCAGAGCCGCCTAAACGCAAGAAAAGTCGATGGGACAGTTAGAGGGGATGTGCTGAAGCGTGAAATCAGTTGTCCTTAATTTTTAGAAAGATTTCGGTAATTAAGTGTCTCAGGGCTGGGTTGGGGTCCAAAGTGTAAGGACCCCCTGCCCTTAGTGGAGAGCTGGAGCTTGGAGACATTACCCCTTCATCAGAAGGAATTTTCGGATGTTTTCTTGGGAAGCTGCTTTGGTCCTTGGAAGCAGAGCTGGGAAGCTTCCTTTGCCTCTAGGTGAGTTGTCATGAGGGTAAGTTGAGGTTATCTTGGGATAAAGGGCCTTCTAGGGCACAAAACTCACTCTAGGTTTATATTATACGTAGCTTATATTTTTTACTGAGGTGTCACCTTATAAACATCTATAAATCGACTTCTTTTTCTTAGTTGTATGGCCAGGCAGTCCCTTTTTAGGAGTTGGCTTCTGGAAACTCAATCCATTAAACTAACTGTTGGGGAACAATTTGGTAGTTGTAGACATTTGCAGGGAAGGGAGATGTCTGATTCTAAATGGGAGTTGATGCTCAGGTCCCCAGCCATGTTTGCGTCCAGCCCTGAGACATGTAGGAAACACCTTCCAGACCCAGGCTCTGAAGATTCCCAGAAGTCACAAGGATTGAAGGGAAAAGGTGATCTTGGTAACTGTTCGAGGATTGCTCCAGGTCTGAGATGGTGTTGCTAAATTTAAAATTAAACAAAAAACCCAACAACAGCTTTTAAAGTGTCTTCTATTTCATTGTATTTTTTTTTAACTTGCCCCAATGATAGAAAAGTCTTTTGCTGAAATGATTTTGATGATTTTTGTTCTATGTTGTTTATAAAAGGAAAAGAAATATACAAACTTTGACTTTTGTGACTTTGTGAAGGTTTCTTTAAGATGTGCATTCCTTTCTGCTTGCTCTCTAGTAAATGTTTTACTACCGGGACCTGTGGATCGTTTGTCATTTGTCTCACCATGAGTTGGTACATCTTAGAATAGTGCCGCCCACAGTGTGCGTACTCAGATGTAGGGAAGTGCTTATTAAAACTGTCAGAAAAGACAACTCTTCCATTATCCTGGTTTTATTCAGGAATAGGATGGGGGAAGGCTTAAGGGGCCCACATGTCCAGGTGTAGACTACATCGAGTGTCGCTCCAACACTGAACTTCCCCTTAAAGGTTTAAAAAGAGGGTCATGGGTCTGTCAACACAGTTCAGCAGTGCTTTCATGGGAGACCTTCCTTCAGGCAGGCAGGAGGACATCCTCCTCTCTGCTCAAGACCACCACGGGAGTTCTAGGCACCCCGCCTCACTGTTCTTCAGACAGCTGTGATGTGAGCAGGGGCTGGGCTGGTTATCAAGGGGGCCAGACTGAGCCACGCCATACCCTTCCTCCTAGTCCCCATGCTCTCCTGGTGAGCCTGGCAGCTCTGCTTACTTCCGTTTGTGTTTTTTCTTTTGTTCCTTACGTTGCTGTGCTCTTTGGTCCTTCTTCATCCTTGAGTCCACCACCTTGAAATGACCTCTGACTCCAGCTGGCCGGCGCACTTTGCGGCCCACACCTTTTTTGGCTACAACGTAGGTGACATGGTGTTTCTCCTTGCCAAGCCCAGCCTTCTTGTAGAGACTACAGGGGGAAGAGAAGAGGTTAGAGGCTTGCTTTCTGCTGCACTTTTAGCCCTGTGTACCTTTGTGGTGTCCTCTCATTACCTTCTCAGCTGTGCCACTTTCTCTCGTTCTGAGACGTCCACTGTGTTCACCACGGCTTCTGCCTTCTTCCTGGTCTGCTCCAGCCTCTTCAGCATCTGCGGAAGGAACCTGTCAGGTGACCTCTTCCCCATCCCCAACCCCCCCAATCTCTGGAGGCCCCATCACTTACCCTCCTTTTCTTTCTAGCCTTCGCCTCAGCCACCTTCTTGATGGGACGTGCATTGATTTCCCGCCAGCGTTTCCGGTAATGCTCCACCTCCTTCTTACCAATAGGCAACTGTCGTATTCGGTGCTGCTTTTCCTCTTGCACAAACCACTCTGGAAGCTCCCCCTCATCCTCATTAAATGTGTACCTGAGTGGAAAGGAACATCTGTCCAATATCCAACATTCTAGGCTTTCTAAAGAGATTACCGGACCGGGCGCAGTGGCTCACGCCTGTAATCCCTGCACTTTGGGAGGCTGAGGCGGGCGGACCACCTGAGGTCAGGAGTTTGAGACCAGCCTGGCCAACATGGCGAAACCCTGTCTCTACTAAAAATACAAAAATTAGCTGGGCATGGTGGGCGCCTGTAATCCCAACTACTCAGGAGGCTGAGGCAGGAGAATCGCTTGAACCTGGAAGGCAGAGGCTGCAGTGAGTAAAGATTGCGCCATTGCACTGCAGCCTGGGTGACAGAGCGAGACTCCATCTCAAAAAAAAGAAAAAACCCATTTACCCACCAGACCCTGGTCACTCTTGATGAGTTTCTGGCCCCTTTACCGGTTGAAGGAGTTATCTATGAGATCTCTCTTGGCCTTTTTGGAAGAGGCAATAACAGCACCTAGAGCAAGGCCTTCAGGGTCCAGTATCCGATGTTTTGCTAGAGAGGGAAGGAGAAAGGTCAAAGCTCAATTCCCAATACTGACACTTCCAGTGGTCTTTTCTCATTCCATTGTATACAGAGCTCTCACCTGGGTCCTCGATCGGCACTATCTCAAACCCGTTACCATCTGACTTAGGCCCACGACTTCGCTTCTTACCACGGAGGGGTTCCTGGCTGTGAAGAGGGGAGGATTCTGAGTGATTCCACCACTCTGTACTAAGATCGCACTCCCAGGGAATTTGCAAAAATCCTGCCACGCAGGCTGTATCCCAGACCAGTTAAATCAGGATCGTCAGTACAGTATTTTTAACCCTCCCCATCTGCAGCCAAGATTGGGAACCCCCAATTTAGAGAAATGGTTCAAGCCACTGCTTCCTTTCCATCCCTTCTCTCAGCTGCAACCACTCACCTCTCTTCATCCTCACTGTTACTACTGCTATCACTGTCTGAGATGCCATCCTCTTCTTCCCCTTGAGGACCAGTGGCAGCTTCTGTCCCCGAAGAAGCCTCTGTTCCCTTAGAGGTTTCATCTCGGCACAGGGGAGACATTATCTCAGTCTTCAAACAGGAAGGCAGTGTCTGTGGCAGCTGCTGCGGCTGCTGCTGCTGTCCCTTCCGCCGGCTCTCAAACAATAGCTGGGCCTGACTGATCTCTAGGGCCTCATCTGCATCATCCTCGATCCCAACAAAGCTGCCCTGTGATGGGAGAACATCAGCTGCCCTTCTCCCAAGGAAGACTCATCTCCCAGCAGTCTTGCCCCCAGCCTCTCCTTACCTTTGAGAACCACAAGTTGGCCTGTTCTTCCTGCAGTATTGCCTTTTCCTCCAGTGGTACCAGCAGTGGATTCTCCTCCTCCTCTTTATCATCTTCCACTTCAGTAAATCGCACACTGTAGACCCAAAGGAAAGTAGGGGGCTCAGAGACCCAGAATACCTGGTGCCCTTGCTCCCCTACTCAGGCTCTGGCAGTACCCACCCCAACAATGCCTCAGAGTGGCAGCATTCCCTGTGGCGCGCACACGTGCCCCTTACTGCTTTTGGTCTCTTAGATCCTGATGTCCCCTGACTCCTGCCAGCTCCTCTGGATCCAGGTCACTATCCACAGATGTGTCATCACCGTCGTCCTCAACATCTGACACATAGATGTCATCCCTCGGCAGATCGGACAGAAATGTGTCTGCTGCACTCATATCCCCTTGTGTTACTTCCTCTAATAACTGAAGTGTAACAGAAACAAAGGTGAGCTATTTAAAAGGAAACATAACTGTTTTTTTTTCTGTGTCCCTCACCTCAGTCTAGGCTCAGCAACACTAGGAAGAACACTGGCAAATCCATTATCCTTTCACAGACGGGAAAGCTCAGATCCAGGGTAGTGAATGGCCTGTTTACAACATCCCATTCTAGGCTATGTTACTGATCCATCCCACTGAGCTGTCTTGTCTCAGTGGTATCACAAATAGGTCTTATGGGAAGGTACCCTACAGCCCATATAGCACCAAATCTTAGCATACTCTACAACATTGGTTTTCCTTTAAAAATTGTTCTCAGATGGCATCTCAATCACCTCCTGAGAATACCATCTACACAATCTGTCTCCACTGAATAAAAGGGGCCCAGCCAACATACATCCAACAGAACTGTCCCACTTAAACCAATTGTCAGAACCTTTTATTTTCCTCATGCAGAGATACAAGGCTGGGTATGATGGCTCACACCTGTAATCCCAGCACTTTGGGAGGCTGAGGCAGAAGGACTGCTTGATGCCAGGAGTTTGAGGCTACAGTAAGTCATGATGGCACCACTGCACTCCAGCCTGGGTGACAAAACAAGATCTTGTCTCAAAGGAAAAACCCCAACCACTATTTCTTGAGTGTTTATCACATATGAGGGATTACACCTATCTTTTTTTATTCCTCTCAAAAACTCTAGTAGGTAGGTTCTATTATTGTTTTACAAATGAGAAAACTGAGGCAGCAAGGATAAGTGATAGTCAGCTCAGTCACTTCACACAGCTCCACGTAGTAGAGCTGGGAAGGAAACCTGAGACTGTGTCTGCTCTAGGGCCACCATGCTCTACTGCCTCCTGTAGAACAAAGATGACTTGATTATGACACTCCCACACATAAACCACAAAAGTTCATTTTGTTTGTGACCCTGATTTTATCAGGAAAAACATGTTCTTCAGTATTCAGTGGAAGCAGCCTAATGTGAGTGCTCACTTGGTCTCAATGAACTGAAGAAGGCTGCTCCCCTCTAAGGGAGACCCTCTCTTCCTCTGTGCTTATAACTCAAGTAACCTGGCAGCATCCATTATAAGTTCTTTTCTGATGTTCTAGTTCTTCAAGAATAATCTATCACAGTCATCTATCTATCTAACTTCATCCTTTTAGGTTTTTCTTTGTGATTTTAGACTCACCAAGGCACCCTGTGGTGAAGATAGCAACCACAGCCTATCATTCAGCAACTTAAAAGACATTCAACACCCCAACCTCCAAACACCCAAACAGATTCTTTTTTTTTTTTTTTTTGAGACGGAGTCTGGCTCTGTGGCCCAGGCTGGAGTGAGTGGCGCCATCTCGGCTCACTGCAAGCTCCGCCTCCCAGGTTCCCGCCATTCTCCTGCCTCAGCCTCCCGAGGAGCTGGGACCACAGGCGCCGCCACCACACCCGGATAATTTTTTGTATTTTTAGTAGAGAGGAGGTTTCACCGTGTTAGCCAGGATGGTCTCGATCTCCTGACCTGGTGATCCGCCCGCCTCGGCCTCCCAAAGTGCTGGGATTACAGGCTTGAGCCACCACGCCCGGCCCCAAACAGATTCTTATGTCTCCTAAACCTGCACCCCCAATGCCGCCTCACCTGGTGACCCCGGATGGTGCGCAAGGAGAACATGCCAGTCTCCCCCTCGTCTGCAATGGAAACCCCAGGCAGATCCATCTTCAGCTCCACACGCTCCCGCTGCTTTCTCTGCTCACGCAGCAGCTTCTTTTTCTTCCTGAGGGGGTGGATTCAGGGAGTAAAACTGGCCCAGCTCCGAAGAGTTTCTATCCATGCCTTGCATTTTCTTCTCCCATCTTCACACAGAG
Organism: Rhinopithecus bieti; assembly: GCF_001698545.2. Taxonomy (NCBI): domain Eukaryota; kingdom Metazoa; phylum Chordata; class Mammalia; order Primates; family Cercopithecidae; genus Rhinopithecus; species Rhinopithecus bieti. The sequence continues at coordinate 1,057,147 of NW_016807614.1, read as the reverse complement.
GATCCCTGCGTTGGCAGACTCCAAGCTCCACCCCAGCTCCTCTCACCTCTTCAATTCCGCCACCTCCTGGGCCTTCATTTCTGCCAGGGTCTGGTTCAGTTGTTCCTCCTCCTCCTCCTCCTTAGAGGGCTGCTTTGTGATCCCAGCTGTTGAGTCCTCCTCATCACCTTCATCTTCCTCTCCAGAGCTGAGGCTGGCAAAACAGTCCCAGGAGTTGGGTTATTTTCCTGGACTCTCCCCCTGGACACCCTGTCCACACCTGCCTGGCTGCGTTCCCTCCTCACCTGATGTCCAGTGCCTTTGCTTGTTCTTTCAGCTTCTTGGCCACATATCGCCGAAGTTTTGTTCTCCAGTTTAGTAGCAACCTGCCCCAAAGATACTATTACTGATCTTGCCATCTCCCTCTTTGTCCCTGCCCCCTTCTGTTTTAGGCTCACTACCCACCTTTTCAGGTTTCAGCTACATAAATCAAAAGGCTCAGGCCCCCACCCCAAACCTTTAGTACAGCAACATCCTCTTCCCAGAGATCCAACATCATGGCCTTTCCCACCTCCAGGGTTCCTGGCCCCCGTGCCCACCCCACTGCATACCTGAGCTCCTTGCGCCCCAACACTCTGATGTCCTCACAGCACACCCGTATGTCCTCAGTGGTAGCTGGATGCTGTGCCAACTCTTCATCATCTACCATGATCTGTTTGGGAGGAGGGAAAGGTGTCGGGAGATTCTCAGGCCATGTTTCCAGGGCTACCTCATGTCCCTCAAGGCTGGAGACTCACTTCGCTGGCCTTGGACAGGAAGTCGACAGGGTTGGCAGCTCGGAGGAAGTCAGTGACTGAGGTACGGTGATAGAGAGTGAGGTCGCCCTCAGCATAGCCTTCAGCCTTAGGGAGGAAAAGAGAGAAGGTTGGGCAGTCCCTTCTGGGTATCTGTAGGACCCACCAGGCCCAGCCTCTCCAGAGTTCCAGGACCCAAGGGTGGCCCCATTCCCCCAAACACACCTTTGGCTTCTTCTTAGTCACCAATTCAGTAACGGTCTTAGCCTGAACTTCAACCTCCTTGAAGGCAAATTTGGGGTCAAAGAATTTACTGTCAACCTTGTCAGGGGCCAGGAATCCTAAAAATGACAGGATATATTAAAAAGTGTGCTTTGGGAGTTGGGAGGCTGGATCAAGAGAAAGGAAATGATGCCCACCTTGGCAGACTACAAAGATCTCTGCAGATTCATGGCGAGAGGCTTGGGGCTTGGTGGCCTGGACACGGCGGAACAGCTGCTGAAAGATCCACAGCAGAGGCTGATAGTCACGAGAACGGAAAACCTTTGTGATGAAGCAGCCACCCCGGGCCAAAAAGTCACAAGCCAAACGCAGAGCCATCAGTGTCAAATGGGCTGTAGGATAGAGACAATTAGTTGAGGCACTGCAGCCCAGGAGGGCATGCACCCAACTCCACCATCGCCTGATCTCCAAACACCACACTCCCTGTACCTTGTGAGTAAGCATCATGGACCCAGCTAGCCCCCACATTGGGGGCCCCATCATTGAGCACAACATCAACCTTCCAGGTCTTCAGCTCCTTCCTCAGGGCCTAAAGAGAAGAAAAGGAACTATGGAAACACAAACACAGGAATGGCCGTGGTTCAACCATTTGTCCATCCCGTTATTTGTGGAGTGCCCATTATGGGCCAAATGCTCTACCAGGCACAGGAGATAACAACAGTAAACAAAAACAGTATGTCTCTACCTTCATGGAGCTTACGGTCTGATAGTGAGTTCACAGGAAAAAACTTCACTAAAGATCTCTGCCCTTCTCCCAATTCCAAACACCTTTATCCCTGACTCTAAATAAAGGTTGGAGTGGGCACTACGAATACCATGGATCTTGTACAAATGTCAGGCAAGAATGTGCTCAAAGCATGGTAAATTGAAAAAAACTGCCTTTAGAGGATTTCAGGGATGTGGATGTTTCCGTATAAAGGGGGAAACATTACCTGCCTACAACGTTCTGTTGTGATGTCCTCCTGGAGAGTAACCACATTGGGGAGAGGCTTGATTGGAACCAGGTCCACTCCTGGAATAAATCAGGTCAGAGTATTCTAAAGGGTTGCCTCAAGCAAGGAGGAGAGAAATACAGGACAAAGTACTTTATACCCCTACCCCTTAAAACATCAAGGAGAGCTGTCCGTTACTCACCCACAATAAGGCTGGATACAGGCATAAACTTGGCAGCTACCTGCAGCCTATAAAAGGAATAGGAATTTAAAAACCTACAGCCATCCTTGTCCCCTCTTGGCAACCGACCTCTCATCCCTGGTGTTACGTGCACTGGCCAGAGCATGTCATAGGCACATATTCCAAGCCCTTTCTCTGCAGTCAAGAAAGGAAACGGCCCCCAAGGGGACCGGGATTCGGGATTCGGGATTCGGGATTCCTCTCCCGCAATGAAACTGGAAACCACCGCAGCTCAAAACACAGAAAGCAGCCACCAGGAGCAACCTGTGGCGAGTGTTACGAACCATCCCCCTGGCGCAGCACACAGGTCCAGCAAGGCTCGGGCTTTCTGCAGGAACTGAAAGCGGCGATTGAGCTGGATCAGCTTGAAAGCAGATCGGGAACGGTAACCTGGACAAAACAACCAAGTGCGCAGAGGGCTTCACCATCACCAGCAAGATTTCTCTGGCCTCGCAACCCACCACCCCTTCTGCAGGAGAGGTACACAATGGTCAGAAAGAGCAGGCGAACCGGGCAGAGACTGCTCGCTCGCTCGCAGACTGAGCGAATCTGGACTCACCCGTCTCCTTCGCCAAGTGATAAAACTTGTCCCGTCGGCTTTTGCCAACTTTGCCCTTCTTGCCCATGGTGGAATGGGGGAGTATCGCTCAATCTGGGGAGAAAGTAGAAGTTGAGGACGTCTCTTTCCCGAGCACCAGATTCCACTTCCAGTTTCCCAATTCCCGCAGCAATTCCACCCCGCGCCCCTCTCCGCACACTCTACCTAGACCCACGGCCGCTTTCTCCACACTCAGAACCGCACATGTATGCAACAAACGTACTTCCGCTTCCGCTTGCGTCCCCTGCGTCCCTGGCTCGAGGTTTTCCGCCATTTTGAGTGTGGCCATAGATCGTTCTCGATACTCTGTCCTCGGATTTTGTAAGTTGAAAGTTGAGACTAGGAAGGCAAATTACAAGAACTAGAAACAGAGTTTCAATGAGTCAACATTGAAGAGTTCTGCTCCTTCCTCTTCCCCCTCCAAAGTCCCTGAACTCTCGTAGCCGCCCCTCCCATCATGGTCCCCTTAGTGTGGTCTAGCCGCACACCCCGCCCATTGACCCGGAACTCTTCTCTGCCTGGTCTTCAGGTCCCAAGCCTCCGCTTCCGCGCCTGCGCGCAAAGACGACTCGGATGCCGGCGGTCTCTGCTGAAGAGAGAAGATGGCGCTTGATGGGCCAGAGCAGGTATGGCGGCTGCAGTGGCGGCCCGGCAGGTTATGGGGCTGGGTGCGGAGCGAGCGTGATCTAAGTGTAGAGCGGGCCGAGGCAGGAGGGTCGGGTGGGTCGGAGGTGGCTGGACCAGTCCAGGCTGGACGCTGCCTGCGACCGGATCTGCTGTGTCAGCGCCGCCCTCGGTGAGTCAGGGCAAGGCTGGGAGAGGAATACGCGATAGAAGCGGAGTGAATGAGGGGAGCGATGGGCGCGGGAACGGCCGGCCCACGGGTCGCAGGAGACGGGACGCCAGTCCTTCGGCTCCGTTCCGCTTGCTCCGTCGGCAGTAACGACACCTCGGGCTTGTAGAGCGCTTCACGCAGTGCAAAGCGCCCCCGTGTATATCGTATCGCCTCTCGGTCCTCCTAAAAGTCGTACAAGGTAGGCGGCGTTCCCATTCTTTTATTTTAGTCGTGGGAAAATGGAGGGTTCCAAGGGAGGGAGGAATTAGAACCCAGATGCTTAGCCTCCGAAGTCCAAACTTTTTTTACTACGCAAAGCTACCTGGTGTCAAACCTTACTCAAAGTGCCCTGCAAGTGGCTTTACCCCCTTCGGATGTTTAACCTGTCGTTTAAGACTCACTCTGTGTCTTCAGATGGAACTGGAGGAGGGGAAGGCAGGCAGCGGACTCCGCCAATATTATCTGTCCAAGATTGAAGAACTCCAGGTGAGGACGGACTTCAGAGGGAGCTAGGAAGGGGATGATGGGGATGGAAACGGACTTCCACAAATCCATCTAATTCCACTGGGAGTGCAGTGGAAGAAGCTGCTGCTTCTCCTTTCTTGTTTGTTTCTTAGCTAGTAGGGTGTGCGTATCAGAAGTAAGCAATCTCTTGTTCTCCTCCAGTCCCACCCCTTTAAGGGTCATAGTGTTCACAGTTTGTTGAACATCTTCAAGAGTCAAATCTTAACAGAAAAGGTACCACTAGCCAAAGGTCAACCCTTTTGGAAGAAGCCCGAATGAAAAGGATTCTTATGAAAGGGAAACAAACTCAGGAGATGAAATTTATCACCAAGAGGTTGGGTGAGGGTGAAGTGAGAATGTAAGGAAAGGTATCATTGAGGCATCTGGATAATGCTAATTCCATAGAGACTGAATGAAAGAAATTGGGCAACCCAGAATGCTAGCCTAAAGCACTAAACCATAGAAAAAGGACCGTTTATGTTGTTAATGAAATGTTTATGTTCACCAGTAAGGCTTCCAGCAGTAAGGTGTGGCTCTCAGTAGTAGGTATGGCTTCCAGTAGTAAGCGTTACCAACAACATGAACAGTAGGCTGTTAGTGTTAACAGTGTTATGTTACAGTAGGCTGTTAGTAGTTTAACTTTGGACAAGTCCATGGATTTTCAATTTCACCCTAATCCCCTGCATTGTTCAAGTGTCATCTGTAATATAAATTGGATGGGGGAAAGCCACAAAGAACAATTCTGAATTCCAAGTGCATTTGCAGGTATTGTGTTTAGTTTACCATTTTGAATGCTTTTCATGTGTTTTATTCGTTCAGCTCAGTAGTCCTGAAAAGGAGCAAGGCAGCTGATGCTATACCCATGTGCCGTTTGGTAACAGATCTAGATTTTTAAAAATAGATTGCCTGAGCTTTACCTTTCTTTTGATTGACAGCAGCTGGGCTAGAACTCAGACTTCTCACCTAACAATCTTTCCACTAGGTGATGTTGCCTTCCTGCGAGAAATTTGGTGTTACATGAGCCAGCTGTAACTTTTCTCCATTAGATTTTGTTATTCCTGGACCAGTATTGGACAAGCAGCCTTCTTTGATGGCTGCCATAAGCTCCAGAGGGACTCTTGGAGGACAGGGCAGGGTCATTAGAATCATACTGGAGAATCTGAAACAACACACAGGTGCCCTGTGCCCTTCCCTCAGCTCATTCTGACCTGTGAGGTCTTGGCCAAGATCCTACCTCCTCCTGTCTCCTGCCCTTGAGTAATGGAATTCGTCTCTTGTCCGCCACAGCTGATTGTGAATGATAAGAGCCAAAACCTCCGGAGGCTGCAGGCACAGAGGAATGAACTAAATGCTAAAGGTGAGTGGAGAAAAATGGGAAGCCGCATGTGGACAGTTTGTCTGAGGTCTGTCCTAACCTCCCTGCACAGTGTCTTCACAGCAGTGCTTACTGTTTTCTCCCTGTCATCATCTAGTAGTTTCACATGCCTCTCTCTTTCCTGAGCCCCACTGTAGCCTCCTTAAATACATGAATTTTTATTTTTGGTCGTCGTTTAATAACTTAAGAATGATGCTTAGCTCATGCATGTAGAATTGGGTCCTGGAGACTCCAAAGGAGTAGCTAGGTGACCACCGTGTCTGTTTGCCATCTAGTTCGCCTATTGCGGGAGGAGCTACAGCTGCTGCAGGAGCAGGGCTCCTATGTGGGGGAAGTAGTCCGGGCCATGGATAAGAAGAAAGTGTTGGTCAAGGTAAAAGCAGCATGACCCCAGGGACCAGCTTGGTCTCCACTGGATTCCCACCCCTTTGTGTGTAGCCTTGGGAGACAGGGTTCTGTGTTCTGTCAAGGTATTGTGGGATTCTCGAAGGTCTTCCGGGTAAGGTTAGTGATTTGGTGGCTGTCAAGGAAGATCATGAGCTCTTCTTTCTTTAGGTACATCCCGAAGGCAAATTTGTTGTAGACGTGGACAAAAACATTGACATCAATGACGTGAGTGTAGCAGGTGAGGTGGCGGTGGGGTCAGCTCTTATTTCTTATTGTACCACTTCTGAAACTCGCCCCCTTCACCCAGGTGACACCCAATTGCCGGGTGGCTCTAAGGAATGACAGCTACACTCTGCACAAGATCCTGCCCAACAAGGTAGACCCATTAGTGTCACTGATGATGGTAGAGAAAGTACCAGATTCGACTTATGAGATGATTGGTGGACTGGACAAACAGATCAAGGAGATCAAAGAAGTGATCGAGCTGCCTGTTAAGCATCCTGAGCTCTTCGAAGCACTGGGCATTGCTCAGCCCAAGGTGAGGAGCAGGGCTTCTCCGGCAGGGCCAAGCTGTACTTTACTACTCCTGCCCCAGCCAGCCCTACTGCAGGGGTCAGGGAGGCACCAGGATAGGCTGCATCCTGCTTGGACTGGCCCTCCCTGTGAAGAGTGGCGAGGGAAGTGTTCCTAGGGCAGTGAGGTGGTTTGGATATAAGCTCCAGAACAGCTCCTTGATGTTCTTTTTGTTTTGGTATCCCTAACATCTAGCAAGGGACCCAGCACTCAGCACTCGGTAAATGTTCACTGAATGAGATGAGGGGTGTAGCTTTCTGTCCTGAGTGCTGCTGTTCCCCTGTAGGGAGTGCTGCTGTATGGACCTCCAGGCACTGGGAAGACGCTGTTGGCCCGGGCTGTGGCTCATCATACGGACTGTACCTTTATTCGTGTCTCTGGCTCTGAATTGGTACAGAAATTCATAGGGGAAGGTAACCATGACCAGTAACGTGAGAAGCAAAAGGTAGGGGGTTAGAGAGCTAATAAGCTCCCTAACACCAGCTCGGCCTCCACACAGGGGCAAGAATGGTGAGGGAGTTGTTTGTCATGGCACGGGAACATGCTCCATCTATCATCTTCATGGACGAAATCGACTCCATCGGCTCCTCGCGGCTGGAGGGGGGTTCTGGAGGGGACAGTGAAGTGCAGCGCACGATGCTGGAGTTGCTCAACCAGCTGGATGGCTTTGAGGCCACCAAGAACATCAAGGTAAGGTGGTAGCAGCCTTGGGATGGGCCCAGGGAAGGCCTGAGTGCCACGCAGGTTGAGGAAGAGCTTAGCTAATCCTCATCCGCTTTCTCTGCTCAGGTTATCATGGCTACTAATAGGATTGATATCCTGGACTCGGCGCTGCTTCGCCCAGGGCGTATTGACAGAAAAATTGAATTCCCACCCCCCAACGAGGAGGTTTGTGATGGGCGCTGTGCAAAGTGGCTCTGGCAGTGGGGGTAGGGGTGGGGTGTGGGGCTCAGGCCTTTCCTTGCCATCTCCAGGCCCGGCTGGACATTTTGAAGATTCATTCTCGGAAGATGAACCTGACCCGCGGGATCAACCTGAGAAAAATTGCTGAGCTCATGCCAGGAGCATCAGGGGCTGAAGTGAAGGTAATTGGAGTACCCACCAAAAACAGGGCAGAGGCAGGAAGCTCTGGGCTCAAGGGCCACAGATGAGGGGCACAGCAGTGGAGCCTCAACTTCCTTTTCCTGTTCAGGGCGTATGCACAGAAGCCGGCATGTATGCCCTACGAGAACGGCGAGTCCATGTCACTCAGGAGGACTTTGAGATGGCAGTAGCCAAGGTATAGGCCTCCATCTTTGTGCCTTTGCTGATGGTGGCTCTGGGGCAGTGGGCTAGGGCATGCTTGCGTTAGTAACTTAACATTCATTTTCTCCCCCACCCCTAGGTCATGCAGAAGGACAGTGAGAAAAATATGTCCATCAAGAAATTATGGAAGTGAGTGGACAGCCTTTGTGTGGATCCCTCCAATAAAGCTCTGTGGGCCAAGTCCTCTAGGACTCTAGTCTGTTAATGAGGGCTGTGCTGTTCAAGGACCAGGTCCAGACACCACCAATCGATAAAAGGATTTATTTGGATCCCAGTGCCAGAAGTGGCACTCGCCAAGCCCTAGGCCCACCCTCCTCACCAAGCTCCAAAGGGCAACACCAGTCCTCCCAGCCTCCCCATTCACCTTACCCTGGCCTCCACATGCGCCCACCCATACCTCAGGCCATGCTAGAGAACTGGAGTGTCCCCTCCCCGGCCCAAGCCGCTGGAGAGGCAGCCCTCTTGGCATCCCAGGAGATGATGGCGGCCAGAGCCGCTTGCATAGATTGAGGAAAGAAAACAAGGAGGCACCTAACAGGGCTCCCTGAAAACCCCTAACTTACCCCTGTACAAAAAAAGTGGCTCCCACATAGAAAACTTGCTCCCAAAATAGTGCAAATACCCAAAGGAAAGAAAAAAACCAGCAGCAAGGCTGGGCTTGTAGGAATGGCAAAGAACTTTGGTTTAGAAAGGCTAGGAAGTCTGAGCTGCACCTCCTCTTCCTAGCCCAGCTCCCCACAGCCAGCTCTGACCCTCGCCCAAGAGGGGAGTCTGTAAACATGCAAACCCAGCAGCCTTTGGTTCGGAAATGTCTGTTACAATGTCAAAGCACAGCCTCCAGCAGTCCTACTTGGGCCTGCCTGCAGGGGGGGCAGAGGAGGCTTCTGTTGAACCCAATTAAAGCCAATGCAAAAAGTATAAGGCTTTGGGGACCAAGCAACAAGGAATCCTACCACTACATGTATAAAACTAAAGCTGGGGAGTAGAGAGTGACAGCAGACACTCCTCACCCCAGCCTACGTGTCTGCGGCCCCAGCAAGGACCCAGAGGGTGGTCTCCCTCCAGGCTCTAGGGCTGGGAAGAAAGAGATCCCTGAGCAGTTAGGTCAGGCGAATTCCCAGCACCTGTTCCAGTTCCTGCCTTCGCTGCTGCACCTGGAAAAGGGAGAGATCAAGTGGCTCAGGCCTTTACTACTCAGGGCCAAAGGAGGGAAAACAGGGCAGAGCCTCACCTTGGCAAAGATGTGCCTGCCTACTGCTTCCTGGGCCCAGGGCTGGTGGTAGAAAGCAGCTCGTCTCTCCTCCTCAGGATTTCCAATCACATCAGTGATGATCTGCAAAGAGCCAGGAGGAAAGCCATAGCATAATCCCCAGCCCTGGGCCAACCCACCCTGGGAACTGCTGTGGGTAAAAATCACCCAGAGCTTTACAAAGGAATCCCCTTGGGAAAGAGGACTACACCTTGAGGTCTCGGCGCTGGGAACGGAGCCATTCCTGGATGAAGTCCTGGGGGTCGGTGCTAAAACTGAGCATGAAATCTCTCTGGGTCTTCAGCTGGTTGATGGACTCAATGGTCTCATGGATCTGGAGAGGGTACATGTGTCAGACTCTGCCCCCAAAGCTTAAATGCAAATGACTGAGCCAGAGTTCCCATCCCATCCCCTAGGTGCTACATGTATGGAAATGCTGGACAGATCCAGCCCACTCCAATCCTGGGCCCCAGAGGAAGCTGTGGAGCCAGAGGGCCCACCTTGACATCAAGGGACGCGATCTCCTGCTGATTGGTGGTAGAGGCCAGAAAATTGCTCATCTGGGCCTTCAATGGGTCGTCCACCTCCACATCAATGTCATAACAGGCTGTCTTCTTCTGGTCATTAGGGTCCACACTGCAGGCAGCACATGGGGAGCGAAGGCACATAGCTGTCTTCATCCTGCCCACCTGGGCCAAAGCTAGGGCCCATTCTCTGCACATACTCAGGGAGCAAGGAACCTGATGCTCTCTTTGGCTTCAGTTCAAGCCAAGGGTGAATCTGCTCTTAAAAGAGCCTTCCTGTCCCCCTCCTTGCATTTACCTAATGACATGGTTGATGACAATGGGGTCAGGATGCTGCAGCAACCCCGCCAGCTTCATGGGAATCTCAGAGAAACGGAGTCGGCCACAACTGAAGATCTGGAGGAAATACCAAAGGCTCAGCATTGCCTTGTGGGCACAGGGTAGTGGACCATTCCAGGACCAGTGAGGGCAGCAGTCTGGAGGCTGTGGCCAAGGAGTAGCCCAGCAGGCAAGGCAAGGGCTGAGAGAACAGGGGGGATGGCATCTGGCTAACCTGGCGGAAGTAACGGTTGCAGTTGATATATTCCCGTTCGTGCCCATCCTGCAGCTGGTTGTGCTTGATGTAAAGCCACAGGGCCTGCATGATGGCAGCCCTCGTCTGCGTGTGCACTCCCAGCAGCCTTGCCAATCGGGGGTCCAATTTGTACTGGGGAGGCTGGAGTTGGATGGAGGGGAGTCAGGATGGGTTCTTGCAGTAAAACAAAGTGTGAAAATAAGGGCAGGGACAGGAAGGGTTTATAGGAACCAACTCCCCTCCTGAGGGGCCCCAGAAATGACCCCAGGGCCTCTGTCACCTGATGATCCAGCATGAGCAGGAGGGTGCACTTGACGTTGAGGTCTCCAGGCCGTTTTACCTGGAAGCCATCTGTCTCCTGGGTGGTGGGCATCCGGTGCCACTGGCAGGGAGGGGAACATGGCTTATCACCAAGGGGGTGGGCGTGAACACAGGGCCTCCCAAGGGCCCTGAGGCCATTTCCCTGCCAAACCTGCATGTCAGCCTGCCTCTGCCCCAGGCCCACTCTCACCTCCACCAGGTGGTTGTCAGGCCCATACAGCTCCTTGTCCAGCTCAATGACGAGGCTCTTAAAGAATGAAGAAAACTTCCTCTTCTGTTTGCTAGGCTGGAGATGGAAAGGGGTGTGAGATGGTGCTGCTGAGCTCTCAAATCTTAAGCTATGCTAAATCCCAAGAACGAGAAGCCCCATTTCAGCCCTGGAGCTCAGGGTACTGAAGATTCCTGGGGCCCTGAAGAATGGAAGCAGGACTCTGGGCAGACTGGAGGAAGGGAAATGGCGCCCTCTTGCAGCCCACGAGGGACTTCCTGGAGACACTCGACTGCCATCTGCAGGAACACTGTAATAATCATGCAAATCAACCTCCAATGGGCTTGGAGCAGTGCCCCCTCTCTATGGCAGGACTTCTCTGGGAGCGCCCAAGTGTCTGGGCCAGTCTTTTTTTTTTTTTTTTTGAGACGCAATCTCACTCTGTCACCCAGGCTACAGTGCAGTGGTGTGATCATAATTCACTGAAGCTCGACCTCCTGGGCTCAAGCCATCCTCCTGCGTCAGCCTTACCAGTAGCTGGGACTATAGATGCATGCCACCACACCCAGCTAATTTTTAAATTTTTTGTAGAGACGGGGTCTGGCTCTGCTGCTCAGGCTAGTCTCAAACTCTTTGGTCCCAGTCTTAAACCCACACAGGCCTCCTTCCCTCCAGATACCTCCCTCCTCAACTCACATCATCCAGCAGTTTTCCTTCCACTCGGAGTTCCCAGGAAGCCACCTTGTCCCCTGCTGGGGTTCCCCCAGGGGTCCCTGCAGTTCCTGCACTATCACCTTCCGCCTTGCTGGGACTGAACGTATTGGAAATGTAGATCCGAAGCTTTCGCTTTTGCTAAAGAGAGAAAGACAATCAACTGGAGGTGGACCGAGACGTTGGGACACTGCTATGCCATCTTCTGATATGAACATTCAACAATCAATACTGAGCACCATGGGCCAGCCAGGCACCTTGTCAGGCACTGGGAATCAGAAGTAGTAAGTCCCAGTCCCAGCCTTCTTTTTCTTCAGGACATGGTCTCACTCTGTCACCCAGGCTGGAGTGCAGTGGTGTGATCTCAGCTCACTTGCAACCTCTGACTCCTGGGTTCAAGCAATTCTCTTGCCTCAGCCTCCCGAGTAGCTGGGACTACAGGTGCATGCCACCATGCCCAGCTAATTTTTTGTGTTTTTAGTAAAGACAGTGTTTCAATATGTTGGCTAGGCTGGTCTCGAACTCCTGACCTCAGGTGACCTGCCCACTTCGGCCCCCTAAAGTGCTGAGATTACAGACGTGAGCCGCCACATGCGGCCGGAACTCACCATTTTTGAGATGCATTACCAACAACGCCAGCACAGTGGGACTGGTGCAATGGTAAAGCGGAGGCCTCTGGCTCACATCTTACATGAAACCCAAACACCCATCACGGCCCCAAAATATCCTAGTCTCCTGGAAAGCCTTCACCACTCGGGACTGTTCTAGATTATTACTAAGGAAAGTTTCTCGGCTGGGTGCAGTGGCTCTGTCATCTTAGCACTTTGGGAGGCCGAGGCAGTCAAGAGTTTGAGACCAGCCTGGGCACCATGGAGATAGTAAAAATACAAAAATTAGCCAGGCATGGTGATGGGCGTCTGTAATGCTAGTTACTCGGGAGGCTGAGGCAAGGAGAATTGCTTGAACCTGGGATGTGAAGGTTGCAGTAAGCCGAGATCGCACCACTGCACTCCAGCCGGGGTGAAAGAGTGAGACTCTATCTCAAAAAAAAAAAAAAAGAAAAAGAAAAAATATTCTCTATGGATGGGGAAGGAGAAAGGAACTACCTTTATCCTCTAGTGGTTTTCATACTTTTGACCATGACCCATAATATTTACATTTTTCAGTTATGACCCAAGGTCTGCATATCTATTTATCGGAAACAAAAATGTCATGAAAGAATACCTTAACTACTATGGTAAGTACTACTGTGAAGTATTTTTAGATTTTCTACTGTCATATATTAATTTAAAACATACTGGCCCCAACACATTCAACTGAGTTCATACTCTACTAGTGGGCTGCATCCTGCATGTGAAAAACCCAGCTCTAGCCCAACTTGCTTGGCCCCTGGAAAACAAGGGGGTGGAGGGCAAGGAATCCTGGGAAGGCTAGAGGTGGTCAAGGTCACACATACTGTCAGAGGCTTTTTGATGGCCTCCTGGATCTCCATCCGCTTGCGAGCAATGGTCTGGTCCAGCTTCCGCTCAAAAGCCAAGAGATCCATGTATGCCTGAGACTCTGGGACAAGCTCCCGGATCTGGAGGAAGGTAGCAGAAGCTCATCAGCTTGCTTCAGCCAAAGCTTGGCTCTTTCCTCCCTTCCTCCCGCAGCTCAGGGTTGAGGGAGATGGATGCCCACCCCGAGGTGGCCACTGGGCAGGCCTCCCAGGCGTCCTCTTAACACTTACTCGCTGAGGTAGAACTTTATCTGCCATCTTCCTTCTCTTTAACCTGGGGAGTTCAGAAACCCACTTAAGAGATCAATGGTCCAAAAAAGGACACTCACCCCCGCAACGCCCCTCCAGTCTCCAGGACCCTCTCCCCCAGGAGAGCCTGGAATCTTCCTCAGACACCAAAGCTCTTAAGATAGAAGGAAACCCTCTGCTACCACCAGAGCTGAGTTAGGCAGAGTGGAAGAAGCAGGATGCTCTTACCCCCGGCGCTGGGCAGGCATGGGAGGCTGCGCCTGGGGCACAAGCAGGCGTTTTCGGAATGGATCCATCATGGTGGGTGGCATGCCAGGTCGAAGCGGAGCTGCTGCACCAAATGGGGAGCCAGCAGGGGGTCCCACCTGCAAGCCGGCCATGGGCATCCGGTTCCCTGGTGACATGCCAGGTCGCTGGGGGAAGTGAGCCAACGGGGGTGCATAGGTCAGGGGCAGGGCCCTCCGGGGCCCATAGCCTATGCCCTCCATCCCTCTCGTCAGCCAGGTTGGGCCTGAGCAGCACGCCAGAGCCCTGCTGGAGCCCCAGGAACAAAGGGGAGCGGGCGCCTGAGCGAAGAGTGTAAACCACACCTGCCCCGCCCCCTGCAACCGCCCTGGCAGCCATGCCAGCAAATGAGGTGTGCCAGAGCCTGGGCTGGGAGGAGGGTCCTGCCTGCAGAGGGAAGGGCCTGCGGGAGCCCCAGCCAGTCCCTGTTCTCTCAGACAGTCCCGCCAAGCCTTGCCCTCCTCTTTCCCCCATCATAAGGGAGAAGCATGGCTGAGAGGCACGGGGGCAGTATCACTGCCAGGCAGAGGGGTATACTATATCATGAGCAGGCCAATGGCGCAGAGCCCCAATCCCCATCCTCTGTGGCCGAGGGAGAAAGGGGTCTGGTAGGCAGCAGCACCCCAGGTGAGCAGGGCTACAACAGGATGACTTGGAACGTGTACCAGCTGGTGAGGGTGGCCTCGGACAGGGTACCGGGACCCTGTACCCTGTAGTCTGGTACCATATAGCCCCTACCCACAGCCCAGAACTGGACCCTCTTCTCACCTCCTTACTGCCCAACTACTGCCCCTATGCCAGAAGACCCCAGAAGGGAAGCCATGGCTCCTGGGTGGCCTGTGGGAAAGACAGCAGCTGGCACCTGGACTCTGCCCATGGTCCAGGCACCACCTGGCAGCCAGGACTGGCTCTGGCTCCATGTAGCCCTGGCAATCCCAAGCTGAAGAAGGGGGCTAAGATTATCCTGGGAGGCAAGGATCAGAGGCCTAGGCTGAGCAGCAGGAAAGTGGGAGATAGAAATAGCTTCTTTAGATGCCTACAGAAGGATTTCCCACTTGAAGCCTTGCTCCCCAACATTTCTGTGAAGCCCATCTGGGAGTCACCTCCACCCCCACCCCCCTCCCCATGGCTGCTGCCTGCAAGGCCTGTTTGGCAGCTCTGCCTTGCACACACTGTCCCTGGCAGCTTCACAGGGCTGGCCCCAGGGCCCAGATTATGCAACGAGCACAACCAGCCAACCAAGCCCAGCAGGGTGGAGACTTGTACCAAATCAAAGGACCCTCCCCCACCCCGGCATCATGGAGATGAGATTCTTCCCCAGCCTCTTCATCCTGCACTAAACCCATGTTCCCAAAACAGAGGGTCAGATTCTTGACCAGATGCAGAGATGGAAAGAAACATGACCCACAGACATGAGGATGGGGAGAGGAGGAGCAGGGTGGGAGGGAGGTGTTTGGGAGAATAAAAACCTCAAAGTGGGGGGCTCTGGGGCTTTGGGAGTCCTGCCAAAGTCTCTCTCCATCAGGAAGAGATTAATCAGAGCTGTTGAAAGGCAAAAGACAACCTCTTTCTCTGCCTTAAGGATTGTTCTTTCTCTGGCCTGAGATTATAGAAAAAAACTGAGTGTGGCTATAGCTGTAAGCCCAGGCCCAGACATCCCAGACTAGTTTTTCCTAGTGCCTGAGACAAAGGGAAGAAATGAAGCACTGGGTCCTGCAGAGTGTGAGCGAGGGCCCTATGGTCCCCAGGAAGCTCCCCGCTGCAGCGTTCACAGAACCTGCAGCACCACCCATCCCTCCTGGGCAGGTGCTCCGGTAACAGGAAGTCCCAAGACAAGGCCGCACAGGCAGGGCCTGGAATAGGCTCCACCTAGACATCTGCTCCAGGCTTCCCAGAGCCCACGGCTCACTCAGGACCCCAGGGGAAGGCTGCTAACAGTTCAAGTCCCAGCTGAGCTTTGCCAAGCTCCATACCTGGGCTTATAGGCACTAGCAACTCCTCCCGCTTCAAAAACAAACAAACAAACAAACAACTGAGGAGTTAGGAAAAACAAACAAAAAACAGTCCAGAACTCTGAGCCTCCCTAACTCCCTGCCTGCAACAGGATCAGGTAGGCCTGGATCAATCCCCTGAACCCCAGATGAGGAATCCAGGGCTCCAGTGAGCATGCTTTGCCCCGCCCCAGATGTGGCCCTGATGCTCTGGAACCTAGGCCTGAGGGCCTCAGTTGGGGAACATACCACCACTCTCCCATGAGTAAAAAGGATTTTGAGGCAGAGCGCGGCGGCTCACACCTATAATCCCAGCACTTTGGGAGGCCAAGGCAGGTGGATCACAAGGTCAGGAGTTCAAGACCATCCTGGCTAAGATGGTGAAACCCCATCTCTACTGAAAACATAAAAAAAATTAGCCGGGCATGCTGGCGGGCGCCTGTAGTCCCAGCTACTCAGGAGGCTGAGGCAGAGAATTGCTTGAACCTGGGAGGCGGAGGTTGCAGCGAGCTGAAATCTGGCCACTGCACTCCAGCCTGGGCGACAGAGCGAGACTCCGTCTCAAAAAA
>NW_016807614.1:1020640-1038977 GCF_001698545.2 Rhinopithecus bieti | reverse complement strand
CGCGGGGGGAGGAGGCGCTCCCAGGGCCGCGGCCACGGCGCCGCCGCCAGGGCTCAGCGGGGGCAGCGGGAACCCGCCCGCGCCTCGGCCCGACATCGCTCCGTCCCGTCCCGCGGTGCCGCGATCCGGACTCCGGGCTACGCGTCGAGTCCACTCCGCGCTCTGTGCTCCGCGATCCGGGACTTGGCGATCTTAATTCCGGGTTCCGGGATTTGTCGATCCGGGCTCCGGGATTTCCTAATCCAAGTTCGCGAGTTCCTCACACACCCGGTTCGGGATAGATTCCGCTCCTGCGCGGGAGATTCCGGATCCAGGATCTGCTGCGGGCCCGCCTGCCGCCCCCGGCCTCAGGAGGTTTGGCCGCCAGAGTCGAGTTACCCAGAGGCGGCTACGAACTCCCTGCCCCGCCCAACCCAGCCCAGCACTAGGCCCCGCCTCTACCTGCTGCCCAAAGCTCGAGTGCCTCCTCGAATCCCGCCCCTCGCGAGACCCGCCCCCAGCAGACACCGCCCCTAACCGCCGACCTCAGAGCCCCACCCCCCACCTTTGGCCCCGCCCTTCGCCGGAGGGGCGGGAGCGGAAGCTGCGCGCGGAAGCGCCGAGTGAGGCGCGGGGTCAGAGGTCTAAGGTCACGTTGAGGCTTCACAGTGAATGAGCAGTTGCTACTACTCTTTCCAGGTGTAGCACCCTCACCGAATTCCCCAGCCACACTCACTGAAAATAGTTTTGTCAAGTCTCCTTTCTGCATCTTCCACATTAAAGACTCAACTCAGAGTTGGTAGCGGTGGCTCACGCCTGTAATCCCAGCACTTTGGGAGGTTGAGGCGGGTGGACCACCTGACGTCAGAAGTTCGAGAGCAGCCTGGCCAACATGGTGAAAACCCCGTCTCTACTAAAAATACAAAAATTAGCCGAGAGTGGTGGCTGGTGCCTGTAATCCCAGCTACTCGGGAGGCTGAGGCAGGAGAATCGCTTGAACCCGGGAGACAGAGGTTGCAATGAGCCGAGATCTCCCCACTGCACTCCAGCCTGGGCGGCAAGAGTGAAACGCCTCAAAAAAAAAAAAAAAAAAAAAAAAAGACTCAGCTGCTCTCTGGGGCAGAACAGCAGCCAACTCAACTTCCTGTAAAAGCTCATCCTGGTAGCTCGGAACTGCCAAGGGACCTAGGAGGCTCCAGACTTGACCCAGCTGGTGAACAGTCGACTTGGCCAAGGCTGAGTTCTTACAGCACATTTTTAATGTGGCTCTGCCTCACTATAAGGAAGCCTGGTACTTTACTCCCCAGCAAATGCTTCTAGTCAAAAGAAATTTAGCTTATGAGAAACCTCCCCACAGTTTAAAAAGAGGTCTTTCTCTAGTATTTATAGCACTTAATTTTCAAAAATGCAGTATCTTTTCAGATACACTGTGTGGTATCAAAGTATTCAAAAATGCTTCAGCTGTGCCAGGGAGCCTACCCTCTGATGGTCTGGGTCTCCTCACCGTGATACGGACCAGTGCTGTTTAAACCCTAATGAGCACATAAAAAACACCCGAGGCTCTTATTGAAAATGCAGATTGTGGCAGGGCCCAGGACTCTACATTTCTAACAAGCTGCCAGCGATGCTGTTGCTTCTCAGACCATACTGTCAAGAAGCCAGGATCTAGACTTTTTTTTTTTTTTTTTTTTTTACTATAATTGCTTTATTTTTTCAGCCCCAACCAAGTAATGCTTCTTTCCTTGCATCATAGCACCCCAGATATTTTTTATAGTATAGTTTTCCAACGCTTTTTAGAAATTAGTTCTCCTCCTGTCTCTAGTGATAAACCCCACTGCCGCTGCTTTCTTACCTCCTGGACTTCTCAGAGATACCACTCTATTGCCCCAGGAGTTGATAACCTGTCAGTCTGGGGACTGGTCACTGGAATTGTTAAAGTCACTGAATCACGGCCCCTCCCATCCCTGTAAAGTGGGTTAAGAGTTCATGATAAGGCAACTAATATACATTTCAATCCTTTTTAAGCTTCTAGAACAACAGTAATTCTCAAAGTGATAGGGGCAGTGGAGAATCCGAGTCCTCTGGGAAGCTACTCCAAAATATCTCCACCAGCCCCCGCTCCAATCCAATGGCTCTCAGTATTGTATTTGAAAAATAAGCTTCCCAGGTAGTTCTGGTGTGACCCACTTTACAGAGTGGGTTGTATCAGAAAACATACAAGCTTTTTCTACCCTAGAAAAGGGGCAAGCTAATAAGTGCATTTAAAAGCAGATCAGCTGGGCGGAGTAGCTTATACCTGTAATCCCAGCACTTTGAGGGGGCAAGGTGGGTGGATCACTTGAGGTCAGGAGTTCGAGACCAGTCTGGCCAAGATGGTGAAACTCTGTCTCTACTAAAAATACAAAAATTAGCTGGGCGTGGTGGCACACACCTGTAATCCCAGCTACTCAGGAGGCTGAGGCATGAGAATCGCTTGAACCCAAGAGGCAGAGGTTGCAGTGAACTGAGATTGTGCCACTGCTCTCCAGCCTGGGTGACAGAGTGAGACACTGTCTCAATAATAATAATAAAGCAGATGAAACGGTTAAATATAACTCAGTTCCTGTTAATCCCTTGTTTAGAACCCTCCCCAGCTCCCCATTGCTCTTAGATTGAATGTCACACTCCCTCCTGTGACATTTAAGGCTCTGCAGGACCTGGCCCCTGCTTACCTCCTTGGGTTCATTTTAAATCACTGCCTTTGGCTCTCCAAGCATTGGCCCAGATGGTCTCCTTGCAGTTTTTCAAACTACCAGTCCCCTTCCCATCTCACAGCCTCTCTGTTCTCTCATACCCTACTTCCCACCAAGTGATTATCACAGTACATCATTACTTACTTAAGTGTGTGCTGATTTACTGTCTGATGTGGCTCACCCACTAAAATATAAACTCTACGAAGGCAGGATCTTTCTCTCAGTTTATCTTTTTTTTTTTTTTTTTTTTTTTTTTTGAGACAGAGTCTCGCTCTGTTGTCCAGGCTGGAGTGCAGTGGCGCAATCTCGGCTCACTGTAAGCTCTGCCTCCCGGGTTCACGCCATTCTCTTGCCTTAGCCTCCCGAGTAGCTGGGACTACAGGCGCCCACCACTGCGCCCGGCTAATTTTTTTGTATTTTTAGTAGAGACAGGGTTTCACCACGTTAGCCAGGATGGTCTCAATCTCCTGACCTCATGATCCGCCTGCTTCGGCCTCCCAAAGCGCTGGGATTACAGGTGTGAGTCACCATACCTGGCCTCAATTTATCTTTTTATTTTAAAATTTTTATTTTTTTAAGACAGGGTTTTGCTAGGTTGCCCAGGCTGGCCTCAAACTCCTGGGCTCAAGAGATAGTTCCTGAATAACTGAGTAGGTATACACCACACCTGGCTATTTTTTAAAAATTGAGGTGAGATTTATGTAATAAAATTAACTGCTTGAAATTGCACAATTCAGTGGTATATTTTACATTCACAATGTTTTGCAACACCTCCTCTACCTAGTTCCAAAACACTTTCATGACCCCAAAAGAAAACTCCATTCTCATTAGAAGTTGCTCCTTATTTCTTCCTCTTTCCAACTTCTGGCACCCACCAATCTGGGTTCTGTCTCTGTAGATTTATCTATTCTGGATACTTCATATAAATGGAATCATAATAGGTGGGTGTTGGGCATGGCTTCCTTCACTTAGCATAATGTTTTTGAGGCTCATCCATTTTGTAGCATGTATCAGTACTTCATTTCTTCTTATGGCTGAATAATATTCCATTGTATGTATATAACACAATGTGTTCATCCGTTTATCTTTTTATTTATTTATTTGTGACAGCATCTCACTATGTTGCCCAGGCTGGTCTCAAACTCCTTAGCTCAAGTGATCCTCCTGCCTTGGGCTCCCAGAGTGCTAGGATTATAGGCATGAACCACCATGCCTGGCCCTATCCATTTATCTGTTGATGAGCAGTGGGGCTACTTCTACTTCTTGGCTATTCCAAGTAGTGCTGCTATGAATATATATTTGTATTTGAGTACCTGTTTTCAATTATTTGGGGTGTATACTGTCTCTCTTGATCCCTGTTGTAACTTAACAAATATGTATGAACAAACAGTCTTTGAGTGTAGTGGGAGAGAATGATAAACAATAATATAATATCAGTTAATATCAGATAATATAAACAGTGAGTTAATTGTGTTATGATAAAATATCCTGAAGCTGTTAGGGAGCAAATAGAGATATCTGAGGCATGGTAGATATAAAAGGAAGATTTCCTACACAGTAGGCAGAGAATAGGTAACATTTACTGAGCATTTTCTACGTGAATTAGCTCATTTAATCCTCACAACACATATGAGGTAGGTACAATAAATGAGGTAGCCACTATTTTTACCTCTTTCTTTTTAAAAAGAGATAGGGTCTCACTCCGTTGTCCAGGCTAGAGTGCAGTGGCATGATCATAGCTTGACTAATGGGGCCTCAAACTCCTGGGCTCAAGCAATCCTCCGACCTCAACCTCCTGAGGACCTGGGACTACATACACCAGTCTCTATGCCTGGCTCTACCTCTTGTTTTAAAAATCAAAGCATGGAGATCCAGTCACTTGCCCACCCTCACTGTGATGGTGCTAGGATTCAAACCTGTTTCTGATCTGGCTCTAGAATCCACAGTCTAGGGACTAACCATTACTTACCACCGATTTTTGGTAGCTGTGTGTCTGGTCTGTTATTACTTGCAAAGAAACTATTAAAACTGAAAAGTGAGGCAGGTGACTCATCCAGCACTTTGGGAGGCTGAGGTAGGAGGATTGCTTGAGGAGTTCAAGACCAGCCCGGGCAACATGGTGAGATCCTGTCTCTACAAGAAAATGAAAAAATTTGCAGAGCGTGATGGTGGGTGCCTGTGGTCCCAGCTACTTGGGAGGCTGAGGCGGGAGGATCACTTGAGCCCAGGAATTCGAGGCTGCAGTGAACTCTGATCACGTCACTGTACTCCAGCTAGGGCTACAGAGTGAGACCTTGTGTCTGGAAAACACAAAAACAAAAAACTGAAATACAAGTTCATAGAAACTCAGAGAAAAAGAAGTTGATTGATAGGCCTTGATTAATCAGAAGTTTCCTGGAACACTCTGAAGTGGAGGCAACATTCCCCTGCCTTTGTTCTCTCAGTGTGGAATGTCTTTTTCTTTTCCTCCCTTGATACTTATTCTGCTCAGTGCCCACTTTTCATGGACTTCATTCAACAACTTTTATTGAGCCCTTGTATGGTCCCAGGCTTACAGTTTAGAGGAGGGACTTTCCTATAACTTCAAGGCCCTGTTACAATCTACAGATGCTCGAAGAGACTAAATGAAACTAAAAAGTACTTAACAAACTATTTAATAATAAAGTATTTAATACAACCAGAGCCAATGGGACAATTCCCAGCACAGACTCAGGGAATTGTGGCTCCCTGCCCAGCTGCATGAAAGTAGAACCCATCAAGTAGCTTGGGGAAAGGCCCTTGGAGCAAGGTGGCCCAATGCTTGCCCTAGAGCAGGCCAGCAAAGCAACATTCCTCAGTATGGATGTCCCTCAGGGTGTTGGAATTTCATGAGAAGCAATGTGGATAGTCTGGTCATGGTGGGAAATGTTTACCAAGATGGCAGCACTGCTGGAGCTGTATCACAGCCTGTCCCAGCTGGAGCACCCCAGCAGCTAAGTGTCCATCTCACACATGGATGCGGAGTAGGGAGAGGAAGGGACAGTCAGGGCAGCAGAAGGACTGGATGCCAAGAAATGTAGCAGGTGCTGTACTTAGCATTTTAGAAGCATTTATGGAGCACCTTCTATGTGCTAGTCCCTGACATATGCTGGTAAACAAGATAAATGCATAACAGATCATTTCCCTGCATGACAACTGCTAAGATAAATATATTCACAAGGTACCATGGGGAAACAAGGAGGCCTTTAATGAGAGAAAGAGATTAATGAAGACTTCTTGGAGGAGGTAACAGGTGAGTTAAGCAAAGAAGACAAAGTAAGAGTCAAAGGCATGAAGCTGTACAGGATGAGGACAATCAGAATAAGTGTTGCCAGATCAATGAATGTAAGAGAGAGCTCCTCTTCTGTGAGCACATTGTGGTCACAGTTCTCAACACACATACTGTCATAGTCAGCACAGTCTAGCGGTAAAATGCCTGAAGAGTAGAGACTTGCAGTGAGCAGAGATTGCCCCACTGCACTACAGCAGTACAGATATCAGCATATAAAAAGTGGGCTTCAGGCCGGGCACAGTGGCTCATGCCTGTAATCCCAAGATGGATCACCTGAGGTCAGGAGTTTGAGACCAGCCTGACCAACGTGGTGAAACCCTCTCTCTACTAAAATTACAAAAATTAGCTGGGTGTGGTGGAGTGTGCCTGTAGTCCCAGCTACTCGGGAGGCTGCCCCAGGAGCCCCGCTGCCTAGCTCAAAACATCATGAGAAACCTCAATGGTTTCATTTGCTTCTAGTGCTGCTGTAATAAGGAACTGGCAAGGAAAACCCCGGAAATTTGGAAAGGCTCTGTTGGAAGACAAATTTGACAGATGGTGTTTACCACTTTGCTTTGGTTCTTCTCTCAGAGTGAATGCCAGATGTTTTCTTCTGGTTTACAAGGTTGTGTTACGTCTGAACAGCTCCTTTGCCCAGAGATCATGAAATGTTGCGATACACAGCTAAATGGGAGCACATGGGCAAGTGAGTCCTGTGCCAGGTCAGCATAGTGTAATTTGCTGCTGTGTGAATCCAAGGTTTGGTGTTACATTTCTAGTGTTTTCTTTAAGTTGTGTAATACCATCAGTGTCCTACAATAGAAGATTGGCTGGATAATCCACATGAGACAATGTCATGCAGCCATAAAAAAAAGGATGCTATAAAAGGCAAAATTATAGACGTGGCAGGAAGATTAGTGGTTGCCAGGGATTACAGAATGGGGGTGATTAGGTAAAGTACAGGGCATTTTTAGGGCAGTGAACCTATTCTGTATGATACAGTAACAGTGAATACATGACATTAAGCATTTGTGAAAACCAGTAGAACTATATAACACAAACAGTGAGCTTTAATGTACATAGACTTTAGCTAACAACAATACATCAATACTGGTTCATTAATTGTAACCAATGTACCACACTAATGGAAGGTGTTAATAATAGGGAAACTGGGAATATAGAACTCTTTGTACTATCTGCTCAAATTTTTCCTGGAAATCCAAAATTGTTCTAAAAAATAAAGTGTAAAAAATGAAAAAAAAAAAAAGTAGTCAGCTTCAGAGCTACAACCAGCCCAGGTGACAAACCTGGAATCTCTGGAGCCAAGGGTGGGGGCATGATTCTACCGTTTGTTCTCTTGTTCTCTTCCTATGCCAGGAAGAGGGTTATAACACACTCAGAGACCTGGGTGGCATTGTGGTCTTACAGGTCTCTTCTTGGTCACTTCTCAGATTCTCATGGAGGTGACCTCCTAGCTTTTGAATTTGGACCCAGAGCTACTAGTTGAATGAGAAAAAGTCTGGGAATGGTGGCTCACACCTGTAGTCCCAGCACTCAGGGAGGCTGCAGCAGGAGGATCGCTTGAGACCAGGAATTTGAGACTAGCCTGGGCAACATAAGGAGACCCTGTCTCTATAAAAAATTTTTGGCCGGGCGCAGTGGCTCACGCCTGTAATCCCAGCATTTTGGGAGGCCAAGGTGGGCAGATCATAAGATCAGGAGATCGAGACCATTCTGGCTAATACAGTGAAACCCTGTCTCTACTAAAAATACAAAAAATTAGCCGGGCATGGTGGCACATGCCTGTAGTCCCAGCTACTCGGGAGGCTGAGGCAGGAGAATCGCTTGAACCCAGGAGGCAGAGGTTGCAGTGAGCCGAGATCGTGCCATTGCACTCCAGCCTGGGTGACAGAGTGAGACTCTGTCTCAAAAAAAAAAAAAAAAAGAAAAGAAAAATTTAAATTTAACAAAAAACCAGACCACTACCATAGAGGAACAGTAAAGGAAGGGCCTCCATTAGGATCTCTGACTTATTCTCACTCTTCTTCTGGCCCCTAAATGTCCTTGTCTTGGGGTTTCTATATTTAGATCCTTTCTCTATACTTGACCTACCTAGACATATTCATCTACTCCCAATTGTTCAATTACTGTCTATTTTCTGATGACCCTAAATCTCCAACTCCAATCCCACCTCTCTCCTGAGCTTCAGATCTGTATTTCCAACTCCCTGCTGGATGTTCCATTAGTCACTTAACCCATCTGTTCAAAGTCAATGCCTCACTGTCCTCTCAGTCTGCCTCTCTTCCCCGTACTTATCTTGGGTAAGGGTATGAGGACATGGCAAAGGGCCAGCCCTGACTTGCTGAGACATTCAAACTGGTCTTGCAGGGAAGTAAAAGCCAAGGAAGATGGAAGTGACACAACCAGATGCCGAGGGCACCAACAGCCAAAAGCAAAGAGAGCAGAGAAGGCCTTAAGGATTTTATTATTATTTTTTGAGACAGAGTCTTGCTCTGTTGCCCAGGCTGGAGTGCAGTGACAGGATCATGGCTCACTACAACCTCAACCTTTTGGACTCAAGTGATCCTCCCACCTCAGCCTCCTGACTAGCTGGGACTACAGGTGCACGCCACCACGTCCAGATAACTTTTGTGTGTTTTATAGAGATGGGGTTTTATTCCTTGAGGATTTTAATTCTGCTATCACTTGGAATCACGATTCACTCCCCTGCTACCCCTATGCTTTTTTTTTTTTTGAGATGGAATGTCACTCTGTTGCCCAGGCTGAAGTGTATGAAGTGCAGTGGAGCAATCTTGGCTCACTGCAACCTCTGCCTCCCGGGTTCAAATGATTCTCCTGCCTCAGCCTTCTAAGTAGCTGGGATTATAGGCGTGCAACATCATGCCTGGCTAATTTTTGCATTTTTAGTAGAGTTGGAGTTTCAGCACGCTGACCAGGCTGGTTTCAAACTCCTGACTTCTTGATCCACCCACCTGAGCCTCCCAAAGTGCTAGGATTATAGGGGTTAGCCACCTTGCCCAGCCACTACCCCGACTCTTAGTCACCAAGTTTTACCTCCCAGATCTCTCTTGGATCCAGTCCACCCACCTGAAGTCAGGTCCTTAGCAACTCTTCCCTAACCCACCTGAGTGGCTTCTCTGCTGACTGCCATCCTACTGCATGCCCTCTGCCAGTTTTATCCCAAGACAGCAAATCTGATCACATCTCTCCATTTACCCACATATGTGTGCCCTCCAATACCTTCAGCAGGGGGTTTTCAACCATGGGTTGACTGGGCACAGTGGCTCACATCTGTAATCCCAGCACTTTGGCAGGCTGAGGCAGGTGGATCGCCTGAGGTCAGGAGTTCAAGACCAGCCTGGCCAACATGGCGAAATCCCATCTCTACTAAAAATACAACAATTAGCCGGGTGTGGTGGGCTGGCACCTGTAATCCCAGCTACTCAGAAGGCTGAGGCAGGAAAATCGTTTGAACCCAGGAGGCGGAGGTTGAAGTGAGCTGAGATCACCCCACTGCACTCCAGCCTGGGCGGCAGGGCTAGACTCCGTCTCAAAAAACAAACAAACAAAAAAACAAAACTGTGGGCCTTCGGGTTTCTCGGAAACACAGGAGCTGTCATGGAGAGCTGAGAGTGAGGTGGGAGTGCGGAGTGAGGAGTTTTCCCCCTGCCCATGCCCACCCCTGCCCCTCCACCAAGCAGCTCTACTTTTGTTGTTTTATATATGGAGTGACCATGCAGAATTTCCTTTGAAAAAAGGGTTCCAGAACATTAACATGTTGAAAAGCCGATGGCTTACAGGAGTCTATGCTAAACCTCTTAACATGGCCTAATTAGTATCTGTCCTCACCTTGCCTCACCGGCCTTCTTTCTCCCAACCGCCCCAAATTGTTTCATTAATAAAATAACAATGCTTATTATCCCATTGATTTTCTTTTGATTCTAATTCTTGTTCTTCTTTTGAGATGTATACATTCACAGAAGCAGCTCATGTATTCCACCATGAAGCCAGACTGCACTCACTCTGCCCTGAACATGCCAGGTCATGCACACTGTGGTTCCTTCACCCAGGATGTCACTGGGATGGATGCTCCTCAGGGCAAGGGGTTTGTCTTATTTGCTGCTGAGTCCCAACTACCTGGAATCATACCTGGTATAAAATTAAACACAAATACATATTTATTAAATGAATAATTGCTCTTTTCCAGTTATCTGCCGTGCAAACATCTCTGTTTATCCTTCAAGGCCAATTCAAATGTCACTGCCTCTGGAATTTTCCATGACAGGAATCCCCACCCTCCAACTGCCATCATTAATTTCTTGCTCTCCTTTGTGTTTTCCCTAACACTCGGTCTAGGTTTCTGCAAGAATATTTATCATTCTGTGCTGTGGCTTTTGTTTGGAACTCTGTCTCCATCCACATACCCCTCCAGTATGAACTCCAAGAGGACAAGGACTGTGCAGAAACAATGCCTGCTCAGGAAATAACTCTGATAAAAGTTAACTACACTCCCCACTCCAGAAACTCTGTTCCAAGTCGGTTCTAATTGGCAGTTGACCCATCAGGACAGGTCAAAACCAGCTTAACCTTAACAGTTAACTTTGGCTACCAAATTCTCGAGCTTTATGCTCTTACTCTCTTGGACTTATTAATTTGTGACCTTCCACCTGGATTCTTTATTTATTCCCTTAGCCCAGACTTTATCCGGTTACCAAATTCTTGAGCTTTATGCTCTGACTCTCTTGGACTTATTAATTTGTGACCTTCCACCTAGATTATTTGTTTATTCCCTTAGCCCAGACTTTATCCTCACCTTGATAGATGGGGCGGCCAAGATTGATTCATTTCATACTATCTCTGGCTTTTAACCCTTCATCTATCTGTTCTAACTCTGGTTAGAGCTGCACTGCCCCTAACTTACCATTTGGACTCTGACATGAACAAGTGGCCCTGAGTCAGATGCTGACAGCCCCAGGAATAAATAGCAGGTAAGGGAGAAAGTCTTGAGGGATCAGGAGTCAGCAGATTTGGGGTACCCAGAAACCAAGTAATGCAGTCAAAAAGGGATGCAGGCTGGGTGCTGTGGCTCACGCCTGTAATCCCAGCACTTTCGGAGGCTGAGGCGGGTGGATCACTTGAGGTCAGGAGTTCAAGACCAGCCTGGCCAACACGGTGAAACCCTGTCTCTACAAAAAATACAAAAATTAGCTGGGTATGGTGGTGGGCACTTGCAGTCCCAGCTACTCAGGAGGCTGAGGTGGGAGAATTGCTTGAACCCAGGAGGTGAGGGTTGCAGTGAGCTGAGATCACGCTACTGCACTCTAGCCCGAGCAACAGAGCAAGACTCTGTCTCCAAAAAAAAAAAAAAAAAAAAAAAAGAGAGAGAGAGATGCAGCGATGCAGCTTCTCTCTAGCTAGAACAGCCCCATAGCCATGACTGCCTGGGGCAGAGCAATTATCCATTTGAAGGAATGACCTCCACTTCTCTAGGAAAGCAGCCTTCACATAAGGAAATGGGTCAGCTGGAGCCATTTCCTTTTGCTAAAATTTAGCCCATTTGCTAAAATTTAGATGTGACAAATGTATAAAATTACCAGAACTTTTTTTTTTTTTCGGAGACAAGAGTCTTGCTCTGTTGCCCAGGCTGGAGTGAAATGGCGCCATCTCAGCTCACTACAACCTCCGCCTCCCAGGTTCAAGCAATTCTCCTGCCTCAGCTACCCAAGTAGCTTGGATTACAGGAACCAGCCACCATGCCTGGCTAATTTTTGTATTTTCAGTAGAGACAGGGTTTTGCCAAGTTGAGCAGGCTGGTCTCGAACTCCTGACCTCAGGTAATCCACCCACCTCAGACTCCCAAAGTGCTGGGATCACAGGCGTGAGCCACCACGCCTGGCCTAAAATTACCAGAACTTTTAAAAATGGCTTTCACACAGAACAGCTATTTCTAATAAAAACAGATGGGATTGGATTAGGCATGGGGATCATGTGCAGGGGTGCGGGGATCATGCCTGTAATCCCACTACTTTGGGAGGCCGAAGTGGGTGGGTGGATCCCCTGAGGCCAGGAGTTCAAGACCAGCCTGGCCAATATGGTGAAACCCTGTCTCTACTAAAAATACAATAATTAGCCAGGTGTGGTGGCAGGCACCTGTAATCCCAGCTACTGGGGAGGCTGAGGCAGGAGAATCACTTGAACCCGGAAGGTGGAGGTTGCAGTGAGCCGATGTGGATACTGTACTCCAGCTTGGGTGACACATGGAGACTCCATCTCAAAAACAAAAACAAAAAAAGATTAGGAGGACATGACTACAAGTTATGTAATTTTCCAGTAGTCAGAAAGCTGGTAAGGTATTAAAGAGGGATTCATAGGCAGGCTTTTCTGGCTCCAAAGCTTCTGATTCTATCTGACTTTCTCCCTCAAATTATCAGTATGGAAGGAGGGAACAAGGCAGTGATAACGTTACCCTAGACAGCCCTGCCTTAGCCCAAGAAACCACTTGCTCAGAGTATAAAAAGAAAGATGCCGGTTGATGAAAGATTCTTGCAGGGCAAGAAATAGTTCTCAGAACGCACACTGGATGCTAAAATTGCCAGTAATATTAATAATTCCCCTGCCTGCCACCCCCATGTCCCCAAGAGTGAGGCCTCTCCAAGTCTGTTACCTGATTCATAAAATGCGGGTAACAGCGGCTCCCTGGAGTGTGCCTATATTCGACGGTCGAGGCACATAATTGTTCTTCTGAAATAATAACAATAATAATAATGATAATAATAAAAACCCAAATTCTCACATTTCACTGCACCAAGAAACTCAGCCCGTGACTCGCGGTCAGGCCAAGGATTGAGGGAGAGCCAGAGGTCCAACAGGAAACCAGATGGGAACAGCTCAATGCGGCGTCAGGGTGAACGCTTGAGAACTGACCTCCAGAGGCTTCCCTCCAGGAAGACGTTTGGCATTGAAGCTGAGGAAGGGGGTCCCTGGCGGACATGCAACAGAGGGCTATTTCCTCCCTCACCCCATTTTTGCCACTGGACCCACAGCTCCCGGCGCGGGTGAAAGGGGGCGCAGGCACGTCGGGCGGCAAGCAAGAAAAGGACGCTGCGGGCTCAAGTGTGTTACTTGTAAGTGAAGAAGTGGAGGGAAGGTATGGAAACGCGGAAGGGTGAGCAAAAAAGAAAAGAAAAGAAAAGAAAAAAGGCTGGGCGCGGTGGCTCATGAGGTAATCCTAGTACTTTGGAAGGGCGGGATCACCTGAAGTCAGGAGTTCGAGACCAGCCTGGCCAACATTGTAAAACTCCGTCTCTACTAAAAATAGAAAATTAGCCGGGCGTGGTGGCGGGCACCTGTAGTCTACTCAGGAGGCTGAGGCAGGAGTAATCGCTTGAACCCGGGAGGCGGAGGTTGCAGTGGGCTGAGATCGTGCCACTGCACGCCAGCCTGGCGACAGAGCGAGACTCCGTCTCAAAACAAAAAACAAGCCTTTTTGCAAATTATCCATTGTCAAAACTCCGCCAAACACATCTCCCAGCCCGCCAGGGCGCAGCCAGCAGAGGCCCCAAGCTCCGCCAAGCGAGCCGGCATGTCCAAGGCGGGAACGTGGCTTCGTGCGCAACTCTCTGAGGCACGGGCCGGCTCACGTGTCCGGGCCGCACTAAGAAAACAACAGCCACAGGAGAGGACAACCTCTTGTTTTCCTCATACAGCAGCGCTTTGCCGCAACGATCCCTTTCCTTTTGTTTCCACATTGCGTTGTTCAGAAGTGGTTATGCGGCGCCAAACACGCGCTTTCTGCCCCACAGGATTCAGCCTTCCCCACCCCCTTCTTCTCCGCTCTCCCCTCCCGTCGTTGTAGCTACCTGCCCGCCTCTCTCATCTCAGCCAACCCTGTTGAGCTTTCGGGTGGACGTCAGGAGTTTCTAGGCAGATCAAGAAAATCCGCTCTCCGGCCGCACCCTCGCGCGCCCCCGCCTGGCGGTGCAGACCAAACGGTCTGAGAGCTTGGCTGGCGCCTGATAGCGGAGCGGGCGAGGCCGAGGAGCGGAGGCCGAGGCCGTGAGGAGCTGCCCGGCGAGGGTGAGGGACGTGCGAGCGAGCGGCCGCGACTCGGTGAGAATTTCGGTCGTGTTTTCCTTGGCTGTCGCCAGAAGCCCAGAGGAGCCGGGTGGAAGTGCTTTTGAACGGGTTCTCACGTGTGTTAGGGATCGTCCGCCAGAAAGAGCCTTGGTGGCCACGAGGTGTCCTCGCCCCTCTCCCCGCTGGACCCGAGACCCCTTCCCAGCAAGATCTGGCCTGGTGCCCGTTATCCACCCGGGGGGCAGCGGCCCTCACACGAGGATTGGTACCCGTCTATCTAGTGCGTTCGTGCATTCACTTGTTCCTTCATGGTCGTTGAACGCCTGTAACGTTCCAGGTGCTTGGGATCCGTGAGTGAATAAAACCAAGGGCCCTGCCTTCCTGGTACTTACAGTCCAGGGGAGATAGAGCCGCTGATTTCAGGCCTCATCGGTCGGGTGTTAGAAGGCGATGGTGCTGCGGAAGGGAAAGCGGTAAGCATGCAGGGGGCGCTGCGGTGGGGGGCGTGGGCAGGGAGGGCTGGGAAGCCAGGGATCAACTCAGGCCGCATGGCAAAGAGATACTGAACTGGGTAGAGGAGTGTTTAGAGAGGAGGAAAAGAATTCCAGGCAGGTGGAGGAGAGAGTGCAAAGGCCCAGTGTGACTTATATTTATAAGAAACAGCAGCTGGGCAGGGTGGCTCACGCCTGTAATGCCAGCACTTTGGGAGGCCAAGGTGGGCGGATCACTTGAGGTCAGGAGTTCCAGACCAATCTGGCCAACATGGTGAAACCCCATCTCTACCAAAAATACGAAAATTAGCGGGGTGACATAGTGCGAGCCTGTAATCCCAGCTACTTGGGAGGCTGAAGTAGGAGAATCGCTTGGACCCAGGAGGCGGAGGTTGCAGTGATCGGAGATAGGGCCATTTCACTCCAGTCTGGTCAACAAGAGCGAAACTCCGTCTCAAAAAAAAAAAAAAAAAAAAAAAAAAAAAAAAAAAGAAAGAAAGAAAGAAATAAGGAAAAGAGAAAACAGCAAGAAACCCTTGAATATGAATGGAAGGCAAGAAAGAAAAAGAAGGAGGAAGGGAAGGAAGGTAGGAAGGAGGGAGGGAGGGAAAGGAAGGAGGCAGGGAGAGAAGGAGGGAGGGAAAGGAAGGAGGCACGGAGGGAAGGAGGGAAGGAAAGGAAGGAAGAAGGAAGGAAGGAAAGGCAGCAAGAAACCATTGACTATGAATGGAAGGCGAGAATCCCAAACTTGGACGCAAAGTTTAGTTTACATCCCGCAGCCAGAGCAATCCAACAGCATGCGTCCCCACCCTCCCCTCACTGCCTACCCTTCTCCTGCAACAGACCTCCCAGTGGCTGGAGTGCAGGACAAAACTTTCAGACAGTTTAACCTTTTTTTTTTTTTTTTTTTTTGAGATAGAGTGCAATGGCGCAATCTTGGCTCACTTCTACCTCTACCTCCCGGGTTCAAACAATTCTGCTTCAGCCTCCTGAATAGTTGGGATTACAGACACCCACCACCACGTCCAGCTAATTTTTGTATTTTTAGTAGAGACAGGGTTTCACCATGTTGTCCAGGCTGGTCTTGAACTCCTGACTTCGGGTGATCCACCCGCCTCTGCCTCCTGAAGTGCTGGGATTACAAGTGTGAGTCAGTGCGCCCGGCCTCAGTTTAAACCTCTAATTTGGGATATAATCCACAGAATAAGCAAAAGGAATTCTAAAAGAAATTAAAAATAATTTCTCCTTGGGGTTACTACTTTCTTTCTCCTTAGCAAGATAAATACAGAATCTTGTGTTTCAGAACCTGCTACGTGAAAAGAAGGATGCAAGATTGGAGCTGTGGGGATAGTGCGGTGAGGGCAGGGCATGAAACAACAAAGAACAAAGTACGTGCCTGTCTATGGGTATGAAAACAAAAACTCGCCCAAGACGGTTTTCTTTCTTTCTTTTTTTTTTTTTAAGACGGAGTCTCGCTCTGTTGCCCAGGCTGGAGTGCAGTGGCCGGATCTCAGCTCACTGCAAGCTCCGCCTCCCAGGTTCAGGCCATTCTCCTGTTTCAGCCTCCCGAGTAGCTGGGACTACAGGCGCCCGCCACCTCACCCGGCTAGTTTTTTGTATTTTTTAGTAGAGACGGGGTTTCACCGTGTTAGCCAGGATGGTCTCGATCTCCTGACCTCATGATCCGCCCGTCTGGGCCTCCCAAAGTGCTAGGATTACAGGCTTGAGCCACCGCGCCCGGCCTAGGACGGTTTTCTTAAGACTCTTTATGGGCATAGAGATAGTACTAGTAGCAACTACAAAGAAAAATCGATTAGCTTGGCTTATAGTAATGAGCAATAGGAAGTTTTTTTCTTTTTGCTAAGACTCTAAGAGCAGAGCATAGTCTATGAGATAAATAGACAGCAGTGAGGCCAGGCGCAGTGGCTCACCCCCGTGATCCCAGCACTTTGGGAGGCTGAGGCGGGCAGATCATGAGGTCAGGAGATCGAGACAATCCTGGCTAACACAGGGAAACCTCATCTCTCTAAAAATACAAAAAATTAGCCAGGCCAGGTGGCACGTGCCTGTAGTCCCAGCTCCTCAGGAGGCTGAGGCAGGAGAATCGCTTGAACCAGGGAGGTGGAGGTTGCAGTGAGTGGAGATTGCACCACTGCACTCCAGTCTGGGCAACAGAGCGAGACTCTGTCTCAAAAAAAAAAAAAATTGACAGCAGTGCTAGGCTGTGCAGAAGAAGGTAATATCAGGTCAGGTGCAGTGGCTCACACCTGTAATCCCAGCACTTTGGAATGCCTAGATGGGAGGATTGCTTGAACCCAGGAGTCTGAGGCTGCAGTGAGCTATGATCACACCACTGCACTCCAGCCTGGGTGACTGAGTGAGACCCCATTTCAGAAAAAAAAAAAAAAAAAAGGCCAGGCACGGTGGCTCATGCCTGTAATCTGAGCACTTTGGGAAGCCGAGGCAGGTGGACAGATCACGAAGTTAGGAGATCGAAACCATCTTGGCGAACACGGTGAAACCCCTTCTCTACTAAAAATACAAAAAAATTAGCTGGACGTGGTGGCGGGTGCTTGTAGTCCCAGCTACTCAGGAGACTGAGGCAGGAGAATGGCGTGAACCCGGGAGGCGGAGCTTGCAGTGAGCGGAAATCGTGCCACTGCACTCCAGCCTGAGCGACAGAGCGAGACTCCTCAAAGAAAAAAAAGAAAAAAAGAAGGTAACATCAGCAAGCTACAGAGAGATGAGTAAAACAGAAGGAGTTCTTGGATTAATCTCTAAGGGGAATTATTTGTGACACTGTGGCCCCATCAAAGCACAAATAATCTGGATTCATGTTATAGACTTAAACATCACAAGATCTACACATTGGAGAGTGTAATTGCTGGATCAGTTCTAACTGGTTCTACCCCGCTGATAGCGGGGTATCAAGTTATTTTACAGGCCCAGAGCCAAGAAGTTGCAAGTCATACAGTCAGAGCATGTGCAGAAAGGGAGACTTTGACCTCAAATAACCCTGGAACTAAAGTCTTGCCCTTCAGCAGAACCAAAAGATTGGGACGTGGCGGGAACACTTTTGAAACAAAAGCAATAGGTCCAAGCCCAGGAATGTCTGGGTATAAGACCCTTTACCATATCTTACCATAAATGGTACTGTTTGAAGTCCTTCAGATCAAAATCTATCCTTCCAGTACTTCCACCTATGCCTGTGTCCTCCCTCACACTTAAAATTTGTTCCAGGCTCCAGATTGAAGAGACATATTTGAGCCTGTCTTCTCGCTCAGCCACCTTGAAATAGACTTTTATCGCTACAAAAATCTGGTGCGTCAGTGTTTGGCTTTACATTGCACATGGACAGATAGACCTGGTTTGGTTCAGTAACAAAGAGGAGAGCTTGCTTTATTTATTCATTTATTTACTTATTTATTTATTTATGGCAAGGTCTTGCTCTGTTGCCTAGGCTGGAGTACAGTGGGATGGTCATGGCTCACAGAAGCCTCAAACTGGCTCAAGTGATCCTCCCACCTCAGCATCCCAGGTAGCTAGGACTACAGGTGAGCATAACCACACCTGGCTAATTTTTTAATTTTTTTGTAGAGACAGGGGTCTTGCTATGTTGCCTAGGTTGGTCTCAAACCCGTGGGCTCAAGCAATCCTCCCATCTTGGTGCCCTAAAATCCTGGGATTATAGGCATGAGTCACTGCTCCTAGCTTGATTTTCTTTTTTTTTTTTCCTTTTTTTTTTTTTG
>NW_016807614.1:1003597-1020177 GCF_001698545.2 Rhinopithecus bieti | reverse complement strand
AGACAGAGTCTCGCTCTGTCGCCCAGGCTGGAGTGCAGTGGCCGGATCTCAGCTCACTGCAAGCTCCTCCTCCCGGGTTCACGCCATTCTCCTGCCTCAGCCTCCCGAGTAGCTGGGACTACAGGCGCCCACCACCTCGCCCAGCTAATTTTTTGTATTTTTTTAGTAGAGACAGGGTTTCACCGTGTCTGCCCGTCTCGGCCTCCCAAAGTACTGGGATTACAGGCTTGAGCCACCGCGCCTGGCCCTTGATTTTTCTTATATGGCTTAAAAGCCAGTTCTAAATTACTTTCAGGCTGGGCATGGTGGCTTATGCCTGTAATCCCAGCACCTTGGGAGGCTTAGGTATGAGGATCACTGGAGGCCAGGAGTTCAGGATTAGCCTGGGCGACATAGTGAGACCCCTGGCTCTACAAAAACAGTTAATAAAAAAATCGTCTGGGTGTGGTGGTATGTGCCTGTAGTCCCTGGTACTCAAGAGACTGAGGTGGGAGGATTGCTTGAGCCCAGAAATTTGAGGCTGCAGCGAGCTGTGATCACACCACTGCACTTCAGCCTGGGCAACAAAGCAAGACCCTGTCTCAATATATAAATAAATAATTTCAAAAAAAATTTTGAATAATTTTGTCATCACTGGAATAAGATGATAGCATTCCAAAGTGGTTATTTTGAAGGGTAACCTTCACTTGGGAGTATACATTTTCATAAACCTGTTATCCCTGTATTAAAAAAAAAAAAAGCAGAAAAAACTCCTTCAGGCCATCATAGAAGTGGAGTTAGACCTGTTCCAAACCCACTGTATGAAAATTCAATACAAAATTGGAGAGTAGTCCTTCATTGTAGTCCACAATATCATAGGCTCTGTGCTAGGTGCTGAAGATACAAGATAAGTACATTACAACCTCTTATCCTCAAGGAATTTCTAGTATAGTGATGATTACATCACTGAAATAATTCACCAAAGTGAACATTAGATCACTTTGCAACTTCAGAAATCTTGTTTGGCATAAAGTGAGATAGAGATCATGTATAACAAATAAGGGACTGTGAAGTGCGGTAAGGCTAGTCAAGAAGCCTTTCTTAGAAGAAATTAGCTTGAATGAGTTTTTGTTTTTTTTTTTTTGAGAAGGAGGCTTGCTCTGTCACCCAGGCTGGAGTGCAGTGGCATGATCTCGGCTCACCGCAACCTCTGCCTCGTGGATTCAAGCGATTCTCCTGCCTCAGCCTCCTGAGTAGCTAGGATTATAGGCACTTGCCACCACGCCCAACTAATTTTGTATTTTTTTTTTTTTTTTTTGAGACGGAGTCTTGCTCTGCCGCCCAGGCTGGATTGCAGTGGCCGGCTCTCAGCTCACTGCAAGCTCCGCCTCCCGGGTTCACGCCATTCTCCTGTCTCAGCCTCCCGAATAGCTGGGACTACAGGCGCCCGCCTCGTCGCCCGGCTAGTTTTTTGTATTTTTTTAGTAGAGGCGGGGTTTCACCGTATTAGCCAGGATGGTCTCAATCTCCTGACCTCATGATCCGCCCGTCTCGGCCTCCCAAAGTGCTGGGATTACAGGCTTGAGCCACCGCGCCCGGCCTTGTATTTTTTTAGTAGAGACGGATTTCTCCATGTTGGCCAGGCTGGTCTGAAACTCCTGACCTCAGGTGATCCACCCGCCTCGGCCTCTCAAAGTGTTGGGATTATAGGTGTAAGCCACCGTGCCCAGCCTAAACTCAGTTTTTCATGTTTTCATGCCAGCACCCTTCTATTGACTCAGTCTAATAGATGGAGGCAAACTAGTAAAAAGGTAAGTAGAATACAACTTACACAGGAGTCTTGATAATATTGCCTCATCTTTTTTCATATTTTCCCCCGTGTTTTTGCTATGCACATAAGCCAAACTGAAATAAATAGATATAATATAGGACATTGTTTTTTTTTTTTTTTTTTGAGATGGAATCTCACTCTGTCGCCCAAGCTGGAGTGCAGTGACACAACCTCAGCTCACTGCAAGCTCCGCCTCCTGGGTTCATGCCATTCTCCTGCCTCAGCCTCCCGAGTAGCTGGGACTACAGGCTCCCGCCAACATACCGGGCTAATTTTTTGTATTTTTAGTAGAGACAGGGTTTCACTGTGTTAGCCAGGATGATCTCGATCTCCTAACCTCATGATCTTCCCACCTCAGCCTCCCAAAGTGTTGGGATTACAGGCGTGAGCCACCACGCCAAGCCCAAGACATTCTTTTAGTACACCTTCACTGCTGATGTTTTTGCTGTAATTTTTCTAGACTAGTGAGATTTCAGGAAACGGACTGACTTTTAATATCAAAGAAATAATTTTCCTTATATATGTATTTTTGGTCACTTTCTCCAGCATTGCTGTCTTTTTCTCTCCAGCCTTTGGCCCTTCTCATCAGGATGAAAATGCTTCTGTTTGGTGTCTGGGCCCTGCTGGCCTTGATCCTTTGCCCAGGTGAGGCTATTTGGGAAAGCATTTTAAACCAGTATGTGCCAGGACACAGGTAGCTGGTCAGTGAGGAAGCGGGTGGGGAGTCCTGAGTGGGGTGACACTTCAGTGTTCGTTCATCTGGACCCGGGGGAAATATTCCTATCTCTTGGATCACTAGGATACAGAATCCTTAGGGTCTCTGGCTTATAACTGGGATAACCCAAGTTAATAGACTATCAGAGAGCACTCTCCCTAGGAAACATGCCTTCTCTGCTTGGTTCCCTACTGCCCCAGGACTGCCCTGTATTTCTCCTCTTGAGAATGTTTTTACTTCTTTATTGCCACCATTTGTGTCATGATGAACTACAATAGGCTCTTGGTAGGGCAGGACCCATAGCTCAGGTACAAAAAGTGAGTTCTCCTGATGACAGGAAAGGAACAGGGGCCTTAGCAGGTAACACTGCTACAAGAGCTGTGTATTCCCAGAGGGGACTGGTATTGGGAGGTGAAGTAGATGGTAGACATGGACTAACTAAAAGGGACCTGTAGAGAAGCCTTCAGGACTTCCTGAAGTCTCTGTGCCCTTTACTTACATCAGGCATCTAAAATCCATCTGAGGCCAGGCTCGGTGTCTTGGCCGGGCACGGTGGCTCAGGCCTGTAATCCCAGCACTTTGGGAGGCTGAGGCTGGCGGATCACCCGAGGTCAGGAGACCAGCCTGGCCAACATGGTGAAACCCCGTCTCTACTAAAAATACAAAATTAGCTGGGCGCGGTGGCTCGTGCCTGTAATCCCAGCTACTTGGGAGGCTGAGGCAGGAGAATCGCTTGAACATGGGAGGCGGAGGTTGCAGTGAGCTGAGATCGCGCCATTGCACTCCAGCCTGGGCAAAAAGAGTGAAACTCTGTCTCAAAAATAAAATAAAATAAAATAAAAAATGTATCTGACATCTCCCACTGCATCAGAGAAGATTTCTAGAACAGACAAAATTTGTAGGCATCCAAAACATCCATTCTCTCAGCACCAAATCAAAACGGAATGGTCTCACTCTGAGAAGAGGCATAAAGAAAAGGCATGGGAAATGAGTGACCCGGGAGTTGCCTGCAGACCAATGGGTCTGAGAATTTGGTGTGCATAAGGGTCCCCGGGAGGCTTGTTTTATACCCTAGCGTATTTTCAGGTCCCACCTTCACAGGTTTGAAACCGTGCACTCTGAGATGGAGTTGGAATCTGCAGTTTATAAGCATTCAGGGTGATTCTGGCAAAGGGAATCCTTAGCCATAATTTGAGGGAGACACTGCTTTGAGGGATAAGTAATGAAGTTCGAATCCTGTGAGGGTCCGCAGCGGCCTATCCTGGGACGCTTTCGAGAATTCTGAAAGTTTAGGAAGATGTTGGTTTCCTGGGCATAATTTTTTTAACAACTCTGTAATTTCCATGGTGATACTAATAGAGAATTCAAGTTCTCAAGAAAGTAGATAGGTGGAGGGAATAGTGGAGGAATCAGAGCTAACTTGTTAATTACAGGTTTTTTTGTTTGTTTGTTTGTTTTTGTTTTTGAGGTGGAGTTTCGCTCTTGTTGCCCAGGCTGGAGTGCAATGGCACAATCTCAGCTCATTGCAACCTCTGCCTCCCGGGTTCAAGCAATTCTCCTGCCTCAGCCTCCCGAGTAGCTGGGATTACAGGCACATATCACCACGCCCGGCTAATTTTGTGTTATTAATAGAGATGGGGTTTCTCCATGTTAGTCAGGCTGGTCTCGAACTTCTGACCTCAGGTCATCCGCCCACCTTGGCCTCCCAAACTGCTGGGATTACAGGTGTGAGCCACCGCGCCTGGCCAATTACAGGTCTTTTGTCCTGTCTGGTCCTCTGAACCTTTTTGTTCAGGGCAGATTTCCTGTTCTCTAACCTAGAACTAGATAGAATAGGTTCTGTATTTTGTTTGGGTCTCGTGGTCCTCACCAGAGTCATTGGCATATGTGGTTCATATTTCAGGGGTCGCGGAAGAGTCATTTGAGGTTTCTGTTTGGCCAAATCAGGCCCTGGTGGAGTTTGGACAGTCCCTAGTGGTCAACTGCAGCACTACTTGCGCAGACCCAGGACCCAGTGGAATTGAGACCTTCTTAAAGAAAACTCAGGTGGGCAAAGGGCCTCAGTGGAAAGAGTTTCTTCTGGAGAATGTCACAGAGAATTCCATCCTGCAGTGCTTCTTCTCTTGTGCAGGGATTCAAAAGGACACAAGCCTTGGCATCACTGTGTATCGTGAGTGGGGCTGAGGGCTGGGGGCAGGGGGACGGAAAGGAGGGATGGGGAAACACGAACATGTTTTATTTAGGGAAGGACGGGACAAATGTTTCTAATTAGGGGAGATAATTAAGGCCCTTAATAAAGATTTCTGTCATACTGTAGGGATTCTAGATCCAATCACCTTTATTATTCTTATTATTTTTGAGACGGAATCTTGCTCTATCGCTCAGACTGGAGTGCAGTGGTGTGATCCCAGCTTACTGCAGCCTCCACCTCATGGATTCAAGCAATTCTCCTGCCTCAGCCTCCCCAGTAGCTGGGACTACAAGCACCCGCCACCATGCCTGGCTAATTTTTGTATTTTTTTAGTAGAGACGGGTTTCACCATGTTAGCCAGGCTGGTCTTGAACTCCTGACCTCTAGTGATCTATCTGCCTCAGCCTCCCAACGTCCTGGGATTACAGGCGTGAGCCACCTCAAGTTCAGCAAGTAGAAGTGAGCCTGGCCCACTTCTACTTCCCTTTGATGTAGGCTTTCTTCTGAGTTTTAAATTAGGAGCAGACCATAGAGAGCATCCAGACATCTGTGCTTGAAAATATCTTCAATACAGGAAACATATGCTAATAATGTTTATGGTTAAATTACCAAAAAGTATAAGATTAGGCTGGGCACAGTAGCTCGTGCTTTAATCCCAGCACTTTGGGAGGCCAAGGCAGGAGGATCACTTGAGGCCAGGTGTTTGAGACCAGCTTGGGAAACATAGTGAGACCTCTGTCTCTACAAAAAAAGTTTTCAAAGTTAACCAGGCATAGTGGTGTGCACCTGTAGTCCCAGCTACTTCGGAGGCTAAGGTGGAAGGATCCTTGGAGCCTAGAAGTTCAAGCCTGCAATGATCTATGATCACACCACGGCACTCCAGCCTGGGCAACAGAGTGGGATCCCATCTCTTAAAAAAAAGTATAAAATTAATGCTGAATTGTTTGCTACAAGCTATTGGAATAAACAGAGATTGGAGAGAGAAGGGTCTTTGTGAACTGGGGCAGCCTGAGAAGGCTCCATGGTGGAGGAGGCTCCTGACTGCCCTCCCCCGGGATGGTTAGGGTTTGAATTGAAGGGGACAGGTAAGGAAGACCTTTCAGGTGGGCAAATAACATGGGCAAAGATATGGCCATGAAAGCAAGTATGGTCTCTGTGGGGTCAGAACTTGGTTAACTATAGTT
The DNA here is from genome assembly GCF_001698545.2 of Rhinopithecus bieti. Taxonomy (NCBI): domain Eukaryota; kingdom Metazoa; phylum Chordata; class Mammalia; order Primates; family Cercopithecidae; genus Rhinopithecus; species Rhinopithecus bieti. The sequence goes on along the minus strand of NW_016807614.1, from coordinate 1,014,277 downwards.
TGGTTTGTTTGTTTTGAGATGGAGTCTTGCTCTGTTGCCCCGGCTGGAGTGCAGTAGCGCAATCTTGGCTCACTGCAACCTCTGCCTCCCGGGTTCAAGCAATTCTCTGCCTCAGCCTCCTGAGTAGCTGGGATTACAGGCACCTGCCACCACGCCTGGCTAATTTTTGTACTTTTAGTAGAGACGGTTTCACCATCTTGGCCAGGCTGGTCTGGAACTCCTGACCTCAAGTGATCCGCTCGTCTTGGCCTCCCAAAGTGCTGGGATTACAGGTGTGAGCCACCACACCTGGCCTGCTAGAGTATAGATTTTGTGTGATGCTAAGGAGCCCCCGGAAGCTGCTCTTGCCTCTGAAGCCCCTCTGGTAAGAGATCAGTGCTTTCCAGAATGGCAGCAACAGTCAAAACAAGTGACCCTCCCTCAGCAGTCACTCTTCTTGGCTATGGCCTTAGCCACTTTTGATGGGAAGAACAAGAGCCAGAAGACTAACTCGCCCCATCTAGGGCAGGGATGGCAGAAAGCTGACATTCTGATATTGCTGATCAGTTGGTTTAAGGTGGCAGTCACCTTCTGTGATTTGTAGCACTTCATCTTCCTGTCCTATGCCGTTTCTTTCTGGAGAGGAGGATGGCATGCTCATCAAGCCCTGCTTTTTTGTCTTAAAGAGCCACCAGAGCAAGTGATCCTGGAGCTGCAGCCTGCCTGGGTGGCCATGGATGAAGCCTTCACAGTGAAGTGTCATGTGCCCAGTGTAGCACCCTTGGAGAGCCTCACCCTTGCCCTTCTCCAGGGTAACCAAGAACTGCATAGAAAGAACTTTATGAGCTTGGCTGTGGCCTCCCAAAGAGCTGAGGTCATCCTCAGTGTCAGAGCCCAAAGGGAGAATGACAGGTGCAATTTTTCCTGCCTTGCAGAATTGGATTTGAGTTTGCAAGGTGGGAGGCTCTTTCAAGGCAGCTCACCCATCAAAATACTCCGGATCTTTGGTGAGTTAGAACTCAAGTGCAGGAGGAATCCTGGGGCTCGTCTTGCCTTGGCCTTTGGGACTAAGTTCTCATGGGGTTTAGGGTGAGCGTGTGAGAGTAACTGAGCTCCACCTTTGCTTGGGCTTTAAGCTCACCCTGGGGAAGAGAGACATTTTAACCCCACTCCCTTCCTACCTTGAAGGGTCCTGCATGATGTATGATTTCTCATGACTTTTCTCCTTTCTCTTCTTGTCCTCATTTTTTTGGCAGAATTCTCTCAGACTCCCCATATCTGGGTCTCTTCCCTTTTGGAGGTTGGGATGGCGGAGACTGTGAGCTGCGAGGTGGCTAGGGTGTTTCCAGCCAAAGAAGTTATATTCCACATGTTCCTGGAAGACCAAGAGCTGAGCTCCTTCTTTCCTGGGAGGGAGACACAGCATGGGCCAATGCTACCTTTCAGGCCATGGAGGCTGGTGATCAGGAACTGTCTTGCCTTGCATCTCTGGGTCCAATGGAACAGAAAACAAGAAAGCTAGTGCATAGCTACAGTAAGTGACCTGGCTCTTCCTTTTTCATACGGGTTCTCTGCAACTGAAAACACAGTAATGGGTTGGTGATTTGGCTATAGATATTCCTGCTGCCCTTTGCTGGGTACTCTCTGAAGTGAGTATGAGTATTCATCTTTCTCTGGTAAATGCAGGCAGATTGGGGACATGTATTGCTACAGTAGTTCTTTCCAGCCTTCGTCCCCAGTTTCCTTAGGCTATCCTGCTTACAGAGTGATTTTGGATGCCCTAAACTACTTCTTAGGAACATTTATTTGAGGTGAGGAGGAAAGCTGTAAGATGAAAAGACATCTTGCAGTCCTTGCAGTGAAGCATAACTAAATGTGTGCATGCATAAGGGAAGCTCTTGGATCCCCAAACCACCTCATTCTTTCCTTCAGCTTTTACAGAAGAAGCAATGGTATCCAAAGTCTTTCCCCTGTTGTCTGCCTTCCCAAGGGCTTTTGCCAGCAGCAAGAGTGCAGAAGTGTCTGCTAGTTTTGAGAAATGTGTCTGGTTCTCCTTTTCCTTTCCTTACAGGCTTCCCTCCGCCAATCCTGGAGCTAAAAGAATCATACCCATTGGCAGGGACCGACATTAATGTGACCTGCTCAGGGCATGTATTAACATCACCCAGCCCTACTCTTCGGCTTCAGGGAGCCCCAGACCTCCCTGCCCCTGGGGAGCCTGCCTGGCTTCTACTTACTACCAGGGAGGAAGATGATGGCCGAAATTTCTCCTGCGAGGCCTCTTTGGAGGTGCAGGGTCAGTGGTTGATGAAAACCACTGTGATCCAGCTCCATGTCCTATGTGAGTAGGGGCCTGATCTTTCTTGTCAAAATAAGGATTATTATTTTCCCATTTCTAGAGAGCTTCTTGGCCAGCAGTGCTTCATTATTAGAGTTGCCACATTTTCTCATTAAAAAAAAAAAAAATCAAAGGAGAGAATAAAAGGAAAGAGCTCCAAGCTTACCTTACTCCTGGGAGAGTGAGTGGGGAACCAGATGAGGGGAAATTGGGAACATAAAGGAAAGGGGTTAAAGTGATCAGGCAACATTAGTTGAGGGCAATGGCCGAGGAGAACAAAGGAAGTGATAGTGGGAGTTTATGCTGAAAAGGGAAATATCCAAAAATTAATCTACAAATTTCTATTTTGAAGAGTAGAGAAAATAGGCCGGGTGCAGTGGCTCATGCCTGTAATCCCAGCACTTTGGGAGGCTGAGGTGGGTGGATGGCTAGAGGTCAGGAGTTCCAGACCAGCCTGACCAACATGGTGAAACCCCATCTCTATGAAAAATACAAATATTAGCCGGGTGTGGTCGTGGGCACCTGTAATTCCAGCTACTCAGGAGGCTGAGGCAGGAGAATCGCTTGAACCCCGGGAGGCGGAGGTTGTAGTAAGCCGAGATCACGCCACTGCACTGTAGCCTGGGTGACAAAGCGAGACTTCGTCTCAAAAAAAAAAAAGAGAGAAAAGTAGAAAAATCCTCATCTCTTGAGTTCACCACTACCTAGCTCCTTACCCACTGAGAAGCAAAGATGGGAAGCAGGGGCCCCAGGGCCACCACGGACACAGCAGGGTTATCATTTAGTCTGAATCTATAAAAACACCCTAGGTTTTGGCTGGGCATGGTGGCTCACGCCTGTAATCCCAACACTTTGGAAGGCCAAGGCTGGTGGATCACGAGGTCAAGAGTTAGAGACCATCCTGGCCAACATGGTGAAACCCCGTCTCTACTAAAAATACAAAAATTAGCTGGGCGTGGGGGCACTGCTTGTAGTCCCAGCTACTCGGGAGACTGAGGCAGGAGAATCGCTTGAACCCAGGAGGTGGAGGTTACAGTGAGCCGAGATCACACCACTGCACACACTCCAGCTTGGCGAGAGAGCCAGACTCCGTCTCAAAACAAACAAACAAACCAAAACACCCTAAGTTTCATCTGGGACTCCCTGCCCATGGGGAAGATGGGAAAGAAGAGTTGCCTCAAAGTAGGGAGCTGATAGTGCTCCCTTGGTAAGGAAAGCTGTTGGGTGGAGGGGACCGCATTTGGGTGAGGAGAGGGAGCAGGGTGTGAAGGTAGGGAGGGAGTGTGGTGCACTCAACTCAGGTCTTTGGGAAACTCTGTTTTTGCAGACAAGCCACGGCTAGAGGAATCCAGTTGCCCTGGCAAACAGACCTGGCTGGAAGGGATGGAACACACGCTTGCCTGCATCCCAAAGGGAAACCCAGCTCCAGCCTTGGTGTGTACCTGGAATGGGGTGGTCTTTGACCTTGAAGTGCCACAGAAGGCAACCCAGAACCACACTGGAACCTACTGCTGCACAGCCAGTAACCAGCTGGGCTCTGCCAGCAAAGACATTGCTGTCATTGTTCAAGGTAACCTTTGCTGCCCTGCTGCCAGGCCCAGGAGATGGGAAACCCCTTAGGGGTTTGGGATTCTTATCCAAGGATGAAAATAAGAAAGATTCTACTAGGTTGGGAAGAATGAGACTCAGAAGTGGGCTTGGAGGGCTGCAGTGGGTGATCCTCATACTATCAGACTTTCCTAACTCTGCCTTCTGTGCTTGGACAGGACTGGATGAAGGAATCAGCTCTGCCCTCTTTGTCGTTATTACCATTGCCCTTGGAGTGGGTGTCATCACCATAGCACTGTATCTGAGCTATCGGCCCTGCAAAGTGGACAGGAGGAAATTGCTCTATAGGCAGAAAGAGGAGGACAAAAAGGAGGAAAGCCAGTTTGCTGTTGAGGAAGAGAAAAGTGCAACTCGTATAATTGACAGCTATTTGATTGAATGAGACTTTTGCTACTGTGGTTTCCCAGGGAGGGAAGAGGGGATAGAGGAGAAAGGAAGTAACAGAATGGTAGGCTGCATTACCCTTTGTGTTCTTCTGTCTGTAAAACAGTGTTTCAGGCCCCCATGTCCCATGTCCTGTGTGTCCAGTATGTCCACAAACTCACCTTTCTCTCTCTCTCTTTCTCTTTTTTTTTTTTTGAGATGGAGTCTTGTTTTGTCACCTAGGCCGGAGTGCACTGATGCGATCTTGGCTCACTGCAACTTCAGCCTCCCGGGTTCAGGTGATTCTCCTGCCTCAGCCTCCCCAGGAGCTGGGATTACAGGTGCACACCACCACACCTGTCTAATTTTTGTATTTTTAGTAGAGATGGGATTTCACCATGTTGGCCAGGCTGGTCTCAAACTCCTGACCTCAAGTGCTCTGCCCACCTCAGCCTCCCAAAGTGCTGGGATTGCAGGTGTGAGCCACCGCGCCCAGCCACCTTTCTCTTTTGAGCTCACTCGAGTCATCAGGAATCTCAGTCTCAATGTTTGATTTGTAAGAAAGCCTCTTGTGCCTTGCCAGTTGCATCATCATTCCACTCTTAGATCCAAAAAAAAAAGATTCTGCCCTTTCCTCATGCTTCCCACTGCCCTTTTCTCTTAAACATCATACTAAATTCAGGCACATCTTAGAAATGCAACTCATATTTCATGGTTTTCTGGTTACTAACTGGGAACTCAATTTGTAGTACAAGGACAGGACTTCGAAGGGAGTAAGTATCAAATACGGGGCTAGGAGTCAGAGCTCTGTTCCCATCTCCTTTTCCCTTGCTCCCCTGACCTGGGCTTCTGGAGTGCCAGCTCCCAGAGCTGAGCTTGTTGACATCATTAAGGATCAGTGACAAGCTTCAACTCAGTAACCATCTGTTGTGGGTCTTGGGGGAGTATACAGATGGTAAGAAATTCCACTTCAGGCCAGGCAAACATCCTATCTAGCCCAGTGTTCTGTCTGTGAAATAGAAGGTAGAGTTCTTCCACGGAATTGGCCTCATAGGTTAAGCACTCCAAACATCTCTTAATTCCTTTACACAGAGAGATAAACTGTGAGTTCGCATTTGCCAGTTTTCTTTTGTTTACCCGTATGGGCGTCTAGGTTAGAGTTCCAATGTTTACTCTCCCTTTTCATCAATAAGTGGATGTTTTCCTCTGTCTGCAAACAATTTCCTTGAAACTTCAAGAGGAATCCTCTTGTGAAAATGTTCATATGATTTTATGATTCAGCTTCTCTCCCTGTCCTTGGGAAACAGTATATTCACCCTCAGAGAAGGCATGAGGAATCATAAAACCAGATCTTTTCTCCCAAATCAGTCAAGAAATATTCACTGAAATGTTGCTATGGTAAAAATAAAAGTGATTTTATGATATCCAAATGCATTTTCCTTCCCTTCTGTGTCATTGCTAAAAGCTCTTATTATGTCAAATAGTTGCATTTTATAACTTTTTTTTTTTTTTTTTAGATGGTTGCCCATGCTGGAGTGCAGTGGAGTGATTTCGGTACACTTCAACCTCCATCTCCCGGGTCAGGCAATTCTCTGCCTCAGCCTCCCAAGTAGCTGGGATTACAGGTGCCCACCACCATGCCCAGCTAATTTTTTGTGTTTTTAGTAGAGACAGGTTTCACCATCTTGGCCAGGCTGGTCTTGAAATCCTGACCTTGTGATCTACCCACCTTGGCCTCCTAAAGTGCTGGGATTACAGCTTCCGGCTGCATTTTATAACTTTAAGTGCAATTTCTAAGGAAAAAAACACCGTGTTGATAGCATAGACAACCAACCCAGGGCAGGGGATGCATTAGCACAGGGCAGCAGCCTATTTGACCTGCTTTCAAAGCTAAAATTCAGGCCCGGGGCGGTGGCTCAAGCCTGTAATCCCAGGACTTTGGGAGGCTGAGGTGGGCGAATCACTTGAGCCCCGGAGTTTGCAAATAGCTGGGGCAACATGGCGAAACCCCATTTCTACAAAAAATACTAACTTAGCTATGTATAGTGGCATATAACTTAGCCATGTATAGTGGCACGTGCCTGTAGTCCCAGCTACTTGAGAGTCTGAGGTGGGAGGATCACTTGAGCGCAGGAGGTGGAGGGTCGCAGTGAGTTGAGATCATGCACTGCACTCCAGCCTGGGCGACTGAGCCAGGTCCTGTCTCAAAAACAAAACAAAGGAAACAAAAACTAAAGTTCAGATTTCCAGATAGAGGTACGTAGCCTTCCAAATTGCAGATACTAGCTAGAAAAAATGGTGGCATCAGACAGCAGAGGGAAATCGTTTTCGCATTCTTCCCAGACCTCCTCTGAGTCTGGTGTTATAGATTAAGTGTAAAAATAACCCTTTGGTTTCATCACATACAAGGCAGTGAGGATACAGCAGTGAACAAAACATTGTCCCTGGCTTCCACAAGTTTATTAGGAAAGCTATTTAGACAAACAATTAGGAGATTACATTTGTGCATGAACTCCTATGACTGGGAAGACAGATTGTTAAGAGAAAGCATAACTCGGATCAAGGAAGGCTTCCTGGAGGGACATGAAATATCTTGACTTTGCAGAATAGCATCATCCCCCCACATGACCTTTTCAACCTTGATGTTTCCACTAGGTGGAGCTACTGCTCTCTCATCCTGTGAGTCTAAGATAAATCATCCACCTTCCCTGGATGCAGCATTTGGGGAAGAAGCAGGTTTACAGACAGGAGCATAGAGCCGCCCCATCCGGGGATCCACAGCCATTTCGGTGTCAGGATCAGCCGCATCAGGGCTGTAGTTATCCTGCGTCTGCAAACCCTGCCTCATGGCCTCAGTGCCTTGAAGCACAGCGAATCCAAAAAGGAAGGGAAAAATGAGCCAGACATCGTGGTGTGCACCTGTAATCCCAGATACTGGGGAGGCTGAGACAGGAGAATCACTTGAACCCGGGACGCAGAAGTTGCAGTGAGCCGAGATGGCGCCATTGCACTCCAGCATGGGCAACAGAGCAAGACCCCATCTTGAAGAAAATAAACACAAAAGCAAACAAACAAAAAACAAAACAGTGAGCCGATATCACGCCACTGCACTCCAGCCTGGGCGACAGAGTGAGACTCTGTCTCAAAAAAACAAAAACAAAACAAAACAAAAAAGGGAGGGAAGAAGGGGGCCATTTGGACTTTCTAGTTCCAGCAGGGAGAGCCTGGAGGCTTAGCCGGCTGCTGCCTTTGCTTCTCAGTGCCACAGGGTGTCAGTGTTGACAGATGGTCCCACACAGTACCATCAAACCAAGTGGGTCTGCAGATCCGGGTTCCCAGCTGCTGTGGATCTCTGAGAGAGGATGATCTGCTTCTTTGGGGCCTGGTCCAGCTGTGGGTGTCGTCTTGCTTGGGTTTCCAGGGTTCCAGTTCTTAGAGCTCAGTAGTTTGGATGAGCCATCCCACAAAGCTCTTCAGAGTAGGCTGGGCTCTTTCCCTTGTAGACTTGGAACCTCTGTTCACTTTCCTTCCCGAAGGATTCACACCACCAGGAGTGAGGCAACCCCGTCTCATTGATTCTTTTTTCTTTCTGGAGACGGAGTCTGGCTCTGTCTCCCAGTCTGGAGTGCAGTGACGTGATCTCTGCTCACTGCAACTTCCACCTCCCGGCTTCAAGCAATTTTCCTGCCTCAGCCTCTGGAGTAGCTGGGATTACGGATGTGTGCCACCATGCCCGGCTAATTTTTGTGTCATTAGTAGAGACAGGGTTTCATCATGTTGGCCAGACTGGTCTCAAACTCCGACCTCAGGTGATCGGCCCACCTTGGCCTCCCAAAGTGCTGGGATTACAGGCGTGAGCCACCACGCCCGGCTTCATTGATTCTTAAAGCAGGAAGGGTCTCATATCTCTCTTCCAGTATAATAGAGCTTCTGAGGGTAGCTGCCTTCATTGTCTATAGGAGGAGGCCCCACCCCCAAATGGTTTTGATCATACTCTTTCTGAACATTAAAGCAACCAGCTCATGCTTAAATTGCAGCTACCTTGATTATCTCCAGAGGAAGAGTGGCCTTTAATGCTCCAAAAGTTTATCTACTTTTTTTTTTTGAGACGGATTCTGGCTCTGTCGCCCAGGCTGGAGTGCAGTGGCTGGATCTCAGCTCACTGCACGCTCCGCCTCCCGGGTTTACACCATTCTCCTGCCTCAGCCTCCTGAGTAGCTGGGACTACAGGCGCCCACCACCTCGCCCGGCTAGTTTTTTGTATTTTTTAGTAGAGACGGGGTTTCACCGTGTTAGCCAGGATGGTCTCGATCTCCTGACCTCGTGATCCGCCCGTCTCGGCCTCCAAAAGTGCTGGGAATCTACTTTATTATTTTTGAGGCAGTACCTTGCTCAGCCACCCAGCTGGAGTGCAGTGGCCTGAGAGTGCAGAGCTCAGTGCAACTCTGCCTCCTGGGCTGGAGCGATTCTCGTGCCTCAGTAGCTGGGAATACAGGTGTGCACCACCACACCTGGCTAAGTTTTATATTTTTAGTAGAGATGGGGTGCCACCATGTTGGCCAGGCTGGTCTCGAACTTCTGACCTTCTTCCGCCTCGGCCTCCCAAAGTGCTGAAATTACAGGCATGAACCACCGTGCCTGGCCGTTTATCCTCTCAAGGATGGTCAGGGTGACATTCTGGTGTCTTTCTCTCTAGACCTGAGAAAGCAAAAGTTATATCTTTAGTGGGACTTCTTATCATAGGGTTAATAATATTGTTTACCTTAGAGAATTATAGTTAGAAAGAAATGACATAATACTTGTAATAAACCAGCATGGTACTGGAGACATGTGTTCACATTTGTTGGTTTTTATTATTACACTGATAATTCTGGTGGTAATTAAGCACATCATTATAATCACAGTAAACTCAAAGCAAGAATCAGAAATCCATGGTAACCTTGAGGGCCATCAAAAGTCATAGGCAGCATGCACAGCTTTCCAATTTTTTTAGTTTTTTTCTTGCTCCTTCCCCTACTTTCCCCCCAGTTTGGTCCCCTAGGATTTAGGACTACTAGTAGGGTGACCAGTCCTATTAGATGAGTTTGCATTGAGCTGAGGGATTCTTGGAAGGAACGTGGGACTTTCAATGTTGACATTGAGAAAGTCTCCTGCAAACCAGGACAAGTTGGTAACCCTAATCCCAGCGGTGCTCATCATGTGCCTCAGCACTCCAGGGCCTTCTGAATTGAAGAAGCAGCCAGGCAAAGTGTCAGCTTGTCTTGGCCTAGAAGCCCAAACCTTGTAATTCAGAGGAAAAGGGAAGGGGTAAGTTCTGCTCTGAACTGAGTATGAAGGGACAAAACCCACCACGTGTATTACAACAATGCTCATGGAAGAAATTCAGAAGTGGTCGTTTTAGGTTAGGGTAAATTCAAAAAAATGACAGAGTCAGGAAAACATTATCCCAGGGGTCAAGGATGACTCAAGCTCTGCCTACTGAACTCTTCCTTGTGTCAGTCTCGCTAATCTTATCTTTAGGAAGAGTTTTTCATTAGAAAATACCATTAAGGGCCAGGTGCAGTGGTTTATGCTTGTAATCCCAGCACTTTGGGAGGCCAAGGCGGTTGGATCACCTGAGGCCAGGAGTTTGAGACCAGCCCGGCCAACATGGCGAAACCCTGTCTTTACTAAAAATACAAAACTTGGCCCTGTGTGGTGGTGCACGCTTATAATCCCAGCTACTCAGGAGGCTGAGGCATCAAAATCATTTGAACCCGGGAGATGGAGGTTGCAGTGAGCTGAGATCGTACCACTGCACTCCAGCCTCTGTCTCAAAATAAAACAAAATAGACTATTAACATTTTTTAGTTGTAAGAAGATATAAAAATTTCCATCTTAACCATTTTATGTATATAATTCAGTCATGTCAAGTACATTCACGTCGTCATGCAACCATCACCACCATCCATGTCCAGAACCCTTTTCATCTTGCACAGCCGAAACCCTGTGCTCATTAAATAGCTCCCTCAGCCACTGGCAGCCACCATCCTACTTTTTGTCTCTATGAATTTGACTGCTCTGAGTACCTCATATGACTGGTATCAGACAGTATTTGTCTTTTGTGACTGGCTCATGAGAAACACTTTTGAGATGACTGGTTGGAATTAGGAGCAGGTGGCACCACAGCTGGTCCAGGCCTCTCATCTCCTCGTTCTTCTTTTCCCTGTTCCACCAATACAACAGCTGTGGACACATGGGTCTCATCTTTGCAGTCCCTAACACAGTGGTTTTCAACCTTGTTGACACATTAGAATCACCTGGGAAAGTTTTCAAACTACTCTTGCCTGGACCAGATTCCCTAACACAGTGGTTTTCAACCTTGTTGACACATTAGAATCACCTGGGAAAGT
>NW_016807614.1:998355-1002187 GCF_001698545.2 Rhinopithecus bieti | reverse complement strand
AGTAAACTCTTTTTTTTTTTTTTTTTTTTTTTTTTTGAGAAGGAGTCTCACTCTGACTCCCAGGCTGGAGTGCAGTGGCCGGATCTCAGCTCACTGCAAGCTCCGCCTCCTGGGTTCACGCCATTCTCCTGCCTCAGCCTCCTGAGTAGCTGGGACTACAGGCGCCCGCCACCTCGCCCAGCTAGTTTTTTGTATTTTTTAGTAGAGATGGGGTTTCACCGTGTTAGCCAGGATGGTCTCGATCTCCTGACCTCGTGATCCACCCGTCTCGGCCTCCCAAAGTGCTGGGATTACAGGCTTGAGCCACTGCGCCCGGCCCGTAAACTCTTAACTCTATAAAGAGCTAACCACCACTCTTTAGTGCTTATTATTTCCTAATTGTCATTAGGAAAACAATATAGTTTCACGACACATATTTAGACACTCCATCGGAAAGCACAAAACATCTGAAAATTCAATGCAGAAATAACTACAATTTCTTGAGTACTATATAATATGTCAAATATATAATTGCATTTAATCCTCACATAATCCTTGTAAAGCAATATATTATTATCTCAGCTTGGTCAAGGAATTTATTCAGGAGCAGCAAATGACGTACAACCCAAATCTTTCTGATTCTTTTCCTTACACCAAGTTACCCCAATCAACATCTCTTAGAACAAACTTCCTCACAGACAGCTTGGAGATCATGTGTGTTTGGGTTAATTTTTGCCCTTAAAATGTTTTCAATATGTGTTGCCAGTGCTTAAATGTTAGATTTCACGTAAAAGTCTGGATGTCCTGGCTGTCTCAAAGAATCAGAAGGTCTGGAAGCCCTGTCCCTGTAGTCCTGATGGTGACAGGCTGGCTGGGTCCTACCTCATCAGGGGCTAGAGTTCTGCAGGTTGTGCATCTTCCTACCACTCTGTGTTGCATCCCCCGGAGGAAAGCGAGTGTCATCTGGGATTTATCCCATTCCATCCAGCCCTCATTGCTTACATTGTTATGTTCTTGCCACCTGTTGGCACTGCATTTGCAACCCCAAATAAAATCTCTCTTCCACTTCCCTCGCCCTAATTCTGATTCCAAATGCTCTGGTTCTGCATGTCTGAAACTCATTTTTGCATTGTTCTCATTTCCCAAGAGTAGTTGGGCTTGAGGAATATTGATCTTAAAGCTGTTCTGCACACAAGTAATTCTATGACATTATTTCCTCACCTGTTGGGAAGCTTTTGCCTCTGTACTTAATAGCCCATCTTGTTTTCCTTTCTTCTCACTCCTGGGGGGCCAGGTTTGGTGTTGCTGGTAAAGGTGGGGGAGGAAGAAATGCCTTCAAGTCATCTCTGGGATGACCAGTGAGCTATGACCAGTAAGCTGGGACCACTGACCTGGTGGAATGGCCTTAGTGAGTAACAGACTACAGTGATGTGTCAGCTTTCTTATGGCACAGGAACAACCAAGTCTCTTATATTTCAGTGGCCTGGTTCCCAATAGACACTGCAGGCCCTACAGGTCGTCTTCCCAAGCTGCCCCTTGCTTCACACCACCACCTTCCACCCCATAATATTATAGAAGGACACCTAGTCAGACAAAATGATACAACTTAATTTTATTAGGACATGGCTGGTGGGCACTGGAGTGGCACCTTCCGGGGCCAGGAGAGGCACTGGGAAGGGGTCACAGGATGCCATGCAGGCACCTAGAAGCCACAGCTGCCCTCCACAGAGCGGCACTGCACCATGCGCAAGAATGCCTCAACCTTGTCCATGTCCTTCCTGAAGCAGTGGAGCAGCCCGTAGTTCTTGAACAGTGCGTCATCATTGTGCGAGTTTGTGTCAAACTTGCTGTAGGTCTGCTTGAAGATCTGCCCAGTCCGGGGCAGTGGTCTTCCAGCCTCTGCAAAGTGAAGGAAGAGAAGGAGAGGCCAAGGGCTTGGTCACTGTTCTCTGCCTCTCTCATTCATTCATTTTCCTCCCTCCCCTTCAGGGTGTAGAGAAAGACCTGGAGGATTCACCAGGGGTAATGAAGACTAAGGCGAATTATCTTGGGTCAGGGCCTGACTGCTAAAAGAGGGAGGCAGTGTTTGTCTCCCCAGTCCTCAAAGCCAGTGGGGTTCCAGGATTGGGGACCCCTGGTAGCACCTTCACCACCATCAGCGTTTGGATGCCTTCCTCTAGGTGTTTTAGGAGGTCATAGACGTCGCTGTCCGAGGTGCCATACACCTGCCTGTTGGCAAACACACTCCTGAGGAACTGCATGGGCTCCAGCCAGGACTGGATGAGCAGCACAGAGATGTGGAGTAGCTCTAGGTTCTGCAGGGGAAGGATCGGCAGTGGCTGTGCTGCCCGGGGCTCTGACCACAGGCCTCCCCATCCCCGCCTTGGGGAGAAGGTATCCACTCACGGATTTCTGCTGTGTTTCCTCCATGTTGGAGGGTGTGGGAATAGACTCTGAGAAGCAGAGGGAGGTCTGGGGTTCCGCAGGAATGAATATTTCTGTTGCTTTGGGATATAGGCTTCTTCCTAGGAGGAGGATCCCCCCACCAAGAAAGACCGCCGGTTTCTAAGCTGGAGACCAGCTCCCACTGTTACTTTTCTGGGAACCTCACTCAGCATATGCTCATCTTCCTGCATTTTCGCTTCAGAAAACAACCCTGAGCTCCTTAGTCTCCTCCCATGACTTCCCAGCGGGGGGACAGTCACCTCTTCTTGCCACCCCAGACGCACACCCATTCCCCAAGAGCTTACAAACTCCTGGTAGGTGTCAAAGGCCAGCCGGTGCAGGCGATAGGCATGGATCATAGCGTTGTCAAAAGCCTGGATAAGGGAACGGTTTGAACGTCACCAGCCTCTTAAAGCCATGGCAGGCAGAGCAGGGCAAAAGCCAAGAGCAGGGACGTCCGGGAGCCTGGGGAGAAACCGGAGGGCAACGGAGGAGGCAGAGAGCAAGAGTCCAGCACTGTCCCTGGCCCAGGAGCTGTTTTTTTGTTTTCCTCTCTCGCCACCCCTCCAGGGACCAGGAACATTGTGAGATTGGCCACATATCTGGGCTTAGATGGTGATACTCACATTCAGAAGCCCGAAACCTGAGGGTTAGTGCCCCGTCCCATCTACAGGGCGCCGCCTCTTCCTTCGGTACACATCGTGCCGAAATGGATTTTAGGGGCGCTTACCAGCAGCCATTGCAGCTAGGAGAGCTGTCCACAGGACCCTGAGTGGTTCGGTGAGTTGGGCCTTGGGATCCTGGAGCTGGTCTCCTTTGGGCCCTTTTATACCCTGGCCCCTTATCTCTCGCTGCTTGACCCCACCTGTTTCTCTGTACGTTTATAGATGGGGCCACTGACGTGCCTGTGCTAATGGCTAATTTAGAAGCTCCTCCCACACATGCTGGGATCATGCCCCTGGCTTGTCATCTTTCCCTTCCCACTATCACCAGCATTGTGAGGGCTGTGCACAGAGTGTCAGCCAGAGATACCACCCAACTTGTCCTCTCTTTAAGGAGCAGGTGGGTGCCCTCTGGCAGCATGCCGTGGTGGCCAACCTGAACGCGGGAAGGATATCAGTACAGCCCGTCCTTGAGACCCCTACAGACCACATCCCACACTCTATCCTATCCCTTTCTTCCACCCCGCATGGTTCCCCTCAACCCAGTGTGTTGCGAAAAGGGGCCAAACAGCCAATAGATTGTGGGGATTCCGGGCACGATTCAGTCCTGAATTCCACTTTTGCTGACTCCTCCTGGGCTCGCCTGAGGCAGCTGGATGCAGTACTAACACTGACCACTAGAGGGAACCAACTCCCCACTTTGCTCTCCCCTTTCCCTGAGCCTTGGGGGGCGGGGGGGGGGGCGC
>NW_016807614.1:990428-993892 GCF_001698545.2 Rhinopithecus bieti | reverse complement strand
TNTTGGGTCTTGGGGGAGTATACAGATGGTAAGAAATTCCACTTCGGGCCAGGCAAGCATCCTATCTAGCCCAGTGTTCTGTCTGTGAAGTAGAAGGTAGAGTTCTTCGATGGAATTGGCCTCATAGGTTAAGCACTCCAAACATCTCTGAATTCCTTTTCACAGAGTGATCAACTGTGAGTTCGCATTTGCCAGTTTTCTTTTTTTTACCCATATGGGCGTCTAGGTTAGAGTTCCAATGTTTACTCTCCCTTTTCATCTGTCTGCATATTTTCATCTGTCTGCAAACAATTTCCCTGAAGCTTCAAGAGGAATCCTCTTGTGAAAATGTTCATATGATTTTATGATTCAGCTTCCTTCCCTGTCCTTGGGAAAGAGTATATTCACCATCGGAGAAGGCATGAGGAATCATAAAACCAGATGTTTTCTCCCAAATCAGTCAAGAAATGTTCACTGAAATGGTGCTGTGGTAAAAATAAAAGTGATTTTATGATATCCAAATGCATTTCTCTACCGTTCTGTGTCATTGCTGAAAGCTCTTATTATGTCAAATAATTGCATTTTGTAACTTTTTTTTTTTTTTTTTTTTTCACATGGAATCCCTCTCTGTTGCCCATGCTGGAGTGCAGTGGCTCGATTTTGGCTCGCTTCAACTTCCACCCTCGGGTCAAGCAATTCTCTGCCTCAGCCTCCCAAGTAGCTGGGATTACAGGTGCCCACCACCATGCCCAGAAAACTTTTTGTGTTTTTAGTGGAGACAGGGTTTCACAATCTTGGCCAGGTTGGTCTTGAAGTCCTGACCTCATGATCCACCCACCTTGGTCTCCTAAAGTGCTGGGATTACAGATGTGAGCCGCCTCTCCTGGCTGCATTTTATAACTTTAAGCACAATTTCTAAGGAAAAAACACCGTGTCGATAGCATAAACAACCAGCCCAGGGCAAGGGGTGCATTAGCTCAGGGCAGCAGCCTATTTCACCTGCTTTCAAAACTGAAATTCAGGCCGGGGGCGGTGGCTCACGCCTGTAATCCCAGGACTTTGGGAGTCTGAGGCTGGCGGACCACTTGAGCCCCGGAGTCTGCAAATAGCTGGGGCAACATGGCAAAACCCCATTTCTACAAAAAGTACAAAACTTAGTCATGTATAGTGGCGTGTGCCTGTAGTCCCAGCTACTTGAGTGTCTGAGGTGGGAGGATCACTTGAGCGTGGGAGGTGGAGGGTTGCAGTTAGTTGAGATCACACACTGCACTCCAGCCTAGGCAACAGAGCCAGACCCTGTCCCAAAAACAAAACAAAGGAAACAAAAGCAAAAACTAAAATTCAGATTTCCAGATAGAGAGAGGTGCGTAGCCTTCCAAATTGTAGATACTAGCCAGAAAAAACGGTGACATCAGACAGCAGAGGGAGAACATTTTCCCATTCTTCCCAGACCTCCTCTGAGTCTGGTGTTATGGATTAAGTGTAAAAATAACCCTTTGGTTTCATCACATGCGAGGCTGTGGGGATAGAGTGGTGAACAAAACATTGTCCCTGGCTTCCACAAATTTATTAGGAAAGCTATTTAGACAAACAAGTAGGAGATTACATTTGTGCATGAACTCCTGTGACTGGGAAGACAGATTGTTAAAAGAAAGCATAACTCGGATCAAGGAAGGCTTCCTGGAGGGACATGAAATATCTTGACTTTGCAAAATAGCATCATCCCCCAACATGATGACCTTTTCAACCTGGATGTTTCCACTAGGTGGAGCTACTGCTCTCTCAGCCTGTGAGTCTAAGATAAATCATACCTTGCCTGAATTGAGCATTTGGGGAAGTAAGTTAAGAAGCAGGTTTCAGAGACAGGAGTATAGAGCCGCCCCATTCGGGGATCCACAGCTGTTTCAGTGTCAGGATCAGCCGCATCAGGGCTGTAGTTATCGTGTATCTGCAAACGCTGCCTCATGGCCTCAGTGCCTTGAAGCACAGCGAATCCAAAAAGGAAGGGAAAAATGAGCCAGACGTGGTGGTGTGCACCTGTAATCCCAGCTACTGGGGAGGCTGAGGCAGGAGAATCGCTTGAACCCGGGGCGCAGAGGTTGCAGTGAGCCAAGATGGCGCCATTGCACTCCAGCCTGGGCAACAGTGCGAGACCCCGTCTTGAAGAAAATGAAAACAAAAACAAGCAAACAAACACAAAACAAAACAAACAACACCAAAAAGGGAGGAAGAAGGGGGCCACTTGGACTTTCTAGTTCCAGCAGGGAGAGCCTGGAGGCTTAGCCGGCTGCTGCCTTTGCTTCTCACTGCCACAGGGTGTCAGTGTTGACAGATGGTCCCACACTGTACCATCAAACCAAGTGGGTCTGCAGATCTGGGTTCCCAGCTGCTGTGCATCTCTGAGGAGGATGATCTGCTTCTTCGGGGCCTGGTCCAGCTGCGGGTGTCCTCTTGCTTGGGTTTCCAGGGTTCCAGTTCCTTCCCGAAGGATCATCTACACCACCAGGGGTCAGGCAGCCCCTTCTCATTGATTCTTTTTTTTTTTTGGAGACCGAGTCTTGCTCTGTCTCCCAGGCTGGAGTGCAGTGGCGCAATCTCGGCTCACTGCAACTTCCGTCTCCTGGCTTCAAGCAATTTTCCTACCTCAGCCTCTGGAGTAGCTGGGATTACAGGTGTGCGCCACCATGCCCGGCTAATTTTTGTGTTACTGGTAGAGACAGGGTTTCATCATGTTGGCCAGGCTGTTCTCAAACTTCGGACCTCAGGTGATCTGCCCACCTCCCAAAGTGCTGGGATTTCAGGCTGAGCCACCACACCCAGCTTCATTGATTCTTAAAGCAGGAAGGGTCTCGTATCTCTCTTCCAGTATAGTAGAGCTTCTGAGGGTAGCTGCCTTCATTGTGTATAGAAGGAGGCCCCAACCCCTAAATGGTTTTGATCATATTCTTTCTGAACATTTTAACAATCAGCTCATGCTTAAGGTACAGCTACCTTGATTATCTCCAGAGGAAGAGTGGCCTTTAATGCTCCAAAAGTTTATCGTCTTTATTATTATTTTTGAGACAGAATCTTGCTCAGCCACCCAGCTGGAGTGCAGTGGCCTGATCAGCTCAGTGCAACTCTGCCTCCCGGGCTGGAGAGATTCTCGTGCCTCAGTAGCTGGGAATACAGGTGTGCACCACCACACCTGGCTAATTTTTATATACATTTTTTTTTTTTGAGACGGAGTCTCGCTCTGTCGCCCAGGCTGCAGTGCAGTGGCGTGATCTCGGCTCACTGCAAGCTCCACCTCCCAGGTTCACGCCATTCTCCTGCCTCAGCCTCCCGAGTAGCTGGGACTACAGGCGCCCGCCACCTCGCCCGGCTAACTTTTTGTATTTTTAGTAGAGACGGGGTTTCACAGTGTTAGCCAGGATGGTCTCCATCTCCTAACCTTGTGATCCGCCCACCTCGGCCTCCCAAAGTGCTGGGATTACAGGCGTGAG
>NW_016807614.1:979672-989626 GCF_001698545.2 Rhinopithecus bieti | reverse complement strand
CCCGTCTCTACTAAAAAACACAAAAAACTAACCGGGCGAGGTGGCGGGCGCCTGTAGTCCCAGCTACTCAGGAGGCTGAGGCAGGAGAATGGCGTACACCTGGGAGGCGGAGCTTGCAGTGAGCTGAGATCCTGCCACTGCACTCCAGCCTGGGCGACAGAGCGAGACTCCGTCTAAAAAAAAAAAAAAAAAAATAGACTACTAACATTTTTCAGTTGTGAGAATATATAAAAATCTCCGTCTTAACTGTTTTACGTGTACAGTTCAGTCATGTCAAGTACATTCACATCGTCATGCAAACATCACCACCATCCATCTCCAGAACCCTTTTCATCTTGCACAGCTGTAACCCTGTGCTCATTAAATAGCTCCCTCAGCCACTGGCCGTCACCATCCTACTTTTTGTCTCTATGAATTTGACTGCTCTGAGTACCTCATATGACTGGTATCAGACAGTATTTGTCTTTTTGTGACTGGCTCATGAGAAACACTTTTGAGATGACTGGTTGGAATTAGGAGCAGGTGGCACCACAGCTGGTCCAGGCCTCTCATCTCCTCGTTCTTCTTTTTCCCTGTTCCACCAATACAACAGCTGTGGACACATGGGTCTCATCTTTGCAGTCCCTAACACAGTGGTTTTCAACCTTGTTGACACATTAGAATCACCTGGGAAAGTTTTCAAACTACTCTTGCCTGGACCAGATTCCCTAACACAGTGGTTTTCAACCTTGTTGACACATTAGAATCACCTGGGAAAGTTTTCAAACTGCTCTTGCCTGGACCAGATTCCAGGCTAATTATATCAGAATCTCAGGGAGTGAGTGCTTACGTATACATCGTTTAGAAAACACTTAGGCATCTCAAATTTGCAGTAGAAATTGCTGTCCACAGCAAGTTGATGAGCTGAAATGTGGAATAACAGTGGGTGAATCAAAAGAATTTAAAGCAGATGGTCTTTAAGGTCTTTTTATATTTGAAAATGTGCAAAGTCATGTAGTATCTTTCTAATTCTCAACCAGCCGTGGTTGAGTGGATTCACCTATACCCAAGAGGAGCTGGGCGGACAGTCTCTGGAGTGTGGCTCCCCCTGCAGTTCAGTTATATGTTATGACCACCCCACTTTAGAACCCTCTTAGTCACCCATGCAGGCGCTGGACATTGTCATTCCCCTGTCACATGCATTCAACAAATACTTATTAAGGTGGCTCGCCTCTCCTTTTAAAACATGGAAGCCAAGAGATAATGATAATTGTGCTCATTCCATTGACTTCTAAAGACCGTGAGATTTGTGAATAATTTTTTAAGGCCGAATGAAGGACGTTGCAGGAATATTGATTCCAGCTTCGTGCAAGAAATAGTTTTCTGCAATGAGAGTGGTTTAATAGAATGAGGAGCCCTGTGAAAAAGTGTTCCCTTGGTTCTAGTGCTACACACTCGTAATTGGAATACTGACTGTAATGGATGCCGGAGGATAAGATTCCCAAAGTAGAAGAAACTAGACTGACTTATGAGGCCCTTCTAACTCCAAAATGCATAATTTTAAAGCCAGATAGTAGAAGAACAATGTAAGATGCAGGAATGGCTTCTGAGCTGAGAATTGCAACAGCTCTAGAGTTTTGATTTTTTCAGCTTTCAACCACTTTCCAAGGATGGAGTTATTAACTGTAAGATTGCCAAAAATGAACACAAGTAGGTCTCGTTATCAAGAAAATTCATTATAGCACATAAGAATCAGAACTTCTTAAGAAGAATTAATTAGGGGGTTGATTATTTGCATTGCAAAATAATTCCTGACTTCATGAATGAGTTTTGGATACTAGAGTTCCTGTGAGCATCTTAGTATGGATTTATAGGTCACCAGTCACTTAGCCAAAGTGCTTGGGAGAGTAAACTCGTAACTCTATAAAGAGCTAACCACCACTCTTTAGTGCTTATTATTTCCTAATTGTCATTAGGAAAACGATATAGTTTCACGACACATATGTAGACACTCCATCAGAAAACACAAAACATCTGAAAATTCAATGCAGAAATAACTACAATTTCTTGAGTATTATATAATATGTCAACTATAGCATTGCATTTGATCTTCACATAATCCATGTAAAGCAAAACATTATTATCTCAGCTTGGTCAAGTAATTTATTCAGGAGCAACAAATGACATACAACCCAAATCTTTCAGATTCTTTCCCTTACACCGAGTTACCCCAATCAACGTCTCTCAGAACAAACTTGCTCACAGACAGCTTGGCGACCATGTGTGTTTGCATGAATTTTTGCCCTCAAAATGTTTTCAGTATGTGTTGCCAGTGTTTAAATGTTAGATTTCACGTAAAAGTCTGGATGTCCTGGCTGTCTCAAAGAATCAGAAGGTCTGGAAGCCCTGTCCCTGCAGTCCTGGTGGTGAGTTCTGCAGGTTGTGCTTCTTCCCACCCCTCTGTGTTGCATCCTCCGAAGGAAAGCGAATGTCATCTGGGATTTATCCCCTCCCATCCAGCCCTCATTGCTCACATTGTTATCTTCCTGGCACCTGTTGGCACTGCATTTGCAACCCCAAATAAAATCTCTCTTCCACTTCCCTTGTCCTAATTCAGATCTCAAATGCTCTGGTTCTGTATGTCTCCAACTCATTTTTGCATTGTTCTCATTTCCCAAGGGTAGTTGGGCTTAGGAAAATTCATCTTAAAATTCTTCTGCACAGAAGTAGTTCTATGACATTGTTTCCTCTCCTGTTGGGGAGTTTTTGCCTCTGCACTTAATAGCCCATCTTGTTTTCATTTCTTCCCGCTCCTGGAGGGCCAGGTTTGGTGTTACTGGTGATGGTGGGGGAGGAAGAAATGCCTTCAATCATCTCTGGGATGACCAATGAGCTATGACCAGCAAGCTGGGACCACTGACCTGGTGGAATGGCCTTAGTGAGTAACAGACTGCAGTGATGTGTCAGCTTTCTTCTGGCCCAGGAACAGTCAAATGTCTTATATTTCAGTAGCCTGGTTCCCAATAGATCCTGCAGGCCGTACAGGTCGTCTTCCCAAACTGCCCCTTGCTCCATACCACCACCTTCCACCCCACAATATTATAGAAGGACACCTAGTCAGACAAAATGATACAACTTAATTTTATTAGGACATGGCTGGTGGGCACTGGAGTGGCACCTTCCGCAGCCATGAGAGGCACTGGGAAGCGGTCACAGGATGCCGTGCGGGCACCTAGAAGCCACAGCTGCCCTCCACAGAGCGGCACTGCACCATGCGCAGGAATGTCTCGACCTTGTTCATGTCCTTCCTGAAACAGTGGAGCAGCCAGTAGTTCTTGAGCAGTGTGTCATCATTGTGCGAGTTTGTGTCAAACTTGCTGTAGGTCTGCTTGAAGATCTGCCCAGTCCAGGGGCTACCATCTTCCAGCCTCTGCAAAGTGAACAAAGAGAAGGAGAGGCCAAGCGCTTGGTCACTGTTCCCTCCCTGTCTCATTCATTCATTTTCCTCCCTCCCCTCCAGGGGAGAAAGGCCTGGAGGATTCACCAGGGGAAATGAAGAATAAGGTGAGTTATCTTGGGTCAGGGCCTGACTGCTGAAAAGAGGGCAGCAGTGTTTCTCTCCCCCAGTCCTCAAAGCCAGTGGGGTTTCAGGGTTGGGGACCCCTGGTGCCACCCTCACCCCCATCAGCGTTTGGATGACTTCTTCTAGGCTTTTTAGGAGGTCATAGACGCCGCTGTCTGAGGTGCCATACACCTGCCTGTTG
The DNA here is from genome assembly GCF_001698545.2 of Rhinopithecus bieti. NCBI lineage: Eukaryota > Metazoa > Chordata > Mammalia > Primates > Cercopithecidae > Rhinopithecus > Rhinopithecus bieti. Next base: position 985,883 of record NW_016807614.1, on the reverse strand, counting down.
GCAAACACACTCTTGAGGAACTGCACAGGCTCCAGCCACGACTGGATGAGCAGCACAGAGATGTGGAGCAGCTCTAGGTTCTGCAGGGAAAGGATCGGCAGTGGCTGTGCTGCCCGGGGCTCTGACCACAGGCCTCCCCCATCCCCGCCTGGGGGAGAGGGCATCCACTCACGGATTTCTGTTGTGTTTCCTCCATGTTGGAGGGTGTGGGAATAGACTCTGTGAAGCAGAGGGAGGTCTGGGGGTTCCGCAGGAATGAATACTTCTGTTGCTTTGGGATGTAGGCTTCTTCCTAGGAGGAGGATCCACCCACCAAGAAGGACAGCTGGTTTCTATGCTGGAGACCAGCTCCCATTGTTACTTTTCTGGGAACCTCACTCAGCATATGCTCATCTTCCTGCATTTTCGCTTCAGAAAACAACCCTGAGCTCCTTAGTCTCCTCCCATGACTTCCCAGCAGGGGAAAGTCACCCCTTCTTGCCACCCCAGACGCGCACCCATTCCCCAAGAGCTTACAAACTCCTGGTAGGTGTCAAAGGCCAGCTGGTGCAGGCGATAGGCGTGGATCATAGCGTTGTCAAAAAGCCTGGATAAGGGTACGCTTGGGACCCTACCAGCCTCTTGAAGCCATGGTAGGCAGAGCAGGGCAAAAGCCAGGAGCAGGGACGTCCGGGAGCCTGGGGAGAAACCGGAGGACAACGGAGGAGGCAGAGAGCAAGAGTCCAGCACTGTTTTTTTTTCCCCTCTCTCTCCATTTCTCCAGGGACCACCAACATTATGAGATAGGCCAAATATCTGGGCTTAGATGGCGATACTCACATTCAGAAGCCCGAAACCTGAGGGTTAGTGCCCCCGTCCCATCTACAGGGCGCCGCCTCTTCCTTCGGGACACATCGTGCAGAAATGGATTTTAGGGGCGCTTACCTGCAGCCATTGCAGCTAGGTGAGCTGTCCACAGGACCCTGAGTGGTTTGGGGAGTTAGGCCTTGGGATCCTGGAGCTGGTCTCTTGTGGACCCTTTTTATACCCTGGCCCCTTATCTCTCACTGCTTGACCCCACCTGTTTCTCTGTACCTTTATGCATGGGGCCACTGACGTGCCTGTGCTAATGGCTAATTTAGAAGCTCCTCCCACACATGCTGGGATCATGCCCCTGGCTTGTCATCTTTCCCTTCCCACCGTCACCAACATTGTGAGGGCTGTGCACAGAGTGTCAGCCAGAGATACCACCCAACTTGTCCTCTCTTTAAGGAGCAGGTGGGTGCCCTCTGGCAGCATGCCGTGGTGGCCAACCTGAACGCGGGAAGGATATCAGTACAGCCCGTCCTTGAGACCCCTACAGACCACATCCCACACTCTATCCTATCCCTTTCTTCCACCCCGCATGGTTACCCTCCACCAAGCAGAGAGAATGTGTGTGTTGCGAAAAGGGGCCAAACATAGCCAATAAATTGTGGGGGTTCTGGGCACGATTCAGTCCTGAATTCCACTTTTGCTGACTCCTCCTGGGCCTGCCTGAGGCAGCTGCATGCAGTGCTAACTCTGACCACTAGAGGGAACCAACCACGCCCTTTGCGCTCCCCTTCTAAGCCTTGCGGGGGGTGGGCGCTCCACCAGGTCCCTGAGGACGAAGAATCCAGACTCAAGGTATTGCCCCAGCTCCTTGGACCTGCAGCAGAGATACAAACCAAGAAACAGAAATCCCGGGGACAGACACGGACCACAAGCGCTTCCTCCCCTAGCCCTGAAACCATCAGAGAATCTCAAAGTTAGAAGAGCTCTTGAAGGTTTGAGTGTCTTTCCCATCTTTGGAACTCAGAACACGTCAGGCGGAAAGATGCCCTGTCCAGCCGTGGAAGCCCCTCCTCTTTTTTCTCCTCCTTTCCAGATCTGTATAGAGCTTATCCAGTTGCCAAGGGCCTGCCTGTGCATTCTCACGTCTAACCTGCCGCTTGTCTTGTGAAGGAGGTGTTATTATCACCCCATTTCACAGGTCAAGACACTGAGGCTGAGAGAGACTGACTGCATGAGCTACCTCAGCCAGGGCAGCAGATCTCCACAACCTTGCTCTTCCCACATTGTGTCACTCAAAGTCCTTTCTCCAGGCCGGGCACGGTGGCTCATGCCTGTAATCCCAGCACTTTGGGAGGCTGAGGTGTGCGGATCAGCTGAGGTCAGGAGTTCAAGGCCAGACTAGCCAACATGGCAAATCTCCATCTCTCCTAAAAATAGAGAAATTAGCTGGGTATGGTGGCACAAGCCTTTAATCCCAGTTATTCAGGAGGGTGAGGTGGTAAAATCGCTTGAACCCAGGAGGCAGAGTTTGCTGTGTGCCAATATCGTGCCACGGCACTCCGGCCTTGGGGACAGAGCAAGTCTCCATAGAAAAAAAAAAAGTCCTTTCTCCAGAACAGGTAATATTGTGCTACTCAGGTACATAGTTATTTTAGTCTTTCTTCCTTTCTTCCTTTCTTTCTCTCTTTCTTTCTTTCTTTCTTTCTTTCTTTCTTTCTTTCTTTCTTTCTTTCTTTCTTTCTTTCTTTCTTTCTTTCTTTCTTTCTTTCTTTCTTTCGAGATGGAGTCTCATTCTGTCATCCAGGCTGGAGTGCAGTGGCATGATCTTGCCTCCCTGCAACCTCCACTTCCTGGATTCAAGTAATTCTCCTGCCTCAGCCTCCCTAGTAGCTGGGTTTACAGGCGCCCTCCGCTATGGCAGACTAAGTTTTGTACTTTTTTGGTAGAGACGGGGTTTCACTATGTTGGCCAGGCTGGTCTCAAACTCTTGACTTTAGGTGATCCACACTCCCTGGCCTCCCAAAGTCCTGAGATTACTGGTGTGAGCCACCGCTCCCAACCCAGTTATTTCAGCTTCTAAATCCCTCTGAGTGCAGGGATCCTGCCCCCAACACAAGGGGATCTTTGCCTCATTTTGTCTTTCCATAAGGGGCAGATTGTTCTTTCTTTATTCCCAGGTGAGAATAGCGCAGTGGCATGGGGTGCCTTGTAGAAACCTCACAACAGGACAAGGCGAACACAGAGAAAGCCAGGACTGAGCCTCCTGTCTCCTGGTGCCCAGGGTTGGGGCTGTTTCACCATCATATGGAGGTCACAGGCATCAGATGCCCCTAGAGATAAGAGCAGGAAAGAACATCCTCACGGTCACTGAAATCATCCCCCGCTGAGTTTAAGAGCATCTAGCACTTGACGCTGTAGAAACACAAGCAAGGAAACAAGGAAACGTTTCTAGAAGTGGTTTACTGTGGTGTTGGCAACCAACATTGAAAACCCACAGCCCTGTGTCCCAGGATGTGAATGCTGTGGCCCTCCCATCTCTCCCCTTTCAGAGCAGAGACAGAGCTCCTTTTTCTGCCATCATTCCCTAAGCATTACCCGACCAGCACCCCAGACTCATCATCTGCTGGGAGTGCACTGGGCTATGGGCTGTTCTCCAGGCAGGGATGCGGGAGGGTCCAAGAGCGGTGTCATCAATGATACCAACTCTGAGAAAGCTGGGGCCAAGGGAGGGTGGAGACACCACTTTCCCCATGCTCCTTCCAGCACCAGCAAAGAGGAGGAGCCCGGTGGGAATGGAGGAGGGTCCCTGAGCTCCAGGTAGCTTCTGCCTCGCCCACCATCCTTCCTCCAATGTCAACTGGGACTGACAGCACCCCATGACAGGGTCTTTTAGCCAGTGCTGGGGACTTAGATGTGGATTTTCGGCCATGGAAGAAGTCTCCAGTCTCACTTAGGAATGAGCCCTAGCAGGGGCCCTAACTGGGGACCAATCCAGAATTCTGCAGGTGGGCACGGGCTGGCGAGGCTCCCCAGACAGGTTACTGCCAGAAACACGTGGGACCAGCCAGGACAGGGGAGTGTCTCCTCTCACCTCTCCACTTCTGTTGACCCCAGAGTTACGGTGAGTCAGAGGACTCCAGGGACCCCTGGGGAAACAACTTTACAAAGGGTTACCATGGCAACCATGGACCAGAGGGAAGAACTGAGGCCCACAGGTGTGGGTAGAAGTCGGTGATCCTTTTCTCTAGTCTTGATCTTCCCAGGGCCTTGAGCAATGGAGACCACGTCCATCATTCATTGCTAGTATAAAATCAACTTTGAGTTAGACTTGGGATTTTCCTGACAGTCCTGGGAAGTCACCTACTGTTGGGGCATCACTTGGGGCCAGATCCCTGGCTCCTGCAGGCTGAGCGACTACCCAACAAAAGCCTCCGCATGGCCAGTGGGGAGAGACTGGGCTTCGCACTTCTGGTATCAGCTTCAAAAAGGCTCAGGATAGGCCAGTCGCAGTGGCTCACACCTGTAATCCCTCCACTTTGGGAGGCCAAGGCGGGTGGATCATGAGGTCAGGAGTTCAAGACCATCCTGGCCAAGATGGTGAAATCCTGACTCTGCTAAAAATAGAAAAATTAGCCGGGCGTGGTGGCACTGCCCCTGTAATTCTAGCTACTGGGGAGGCTGAGGCACAAGAATTGCTTGAACCCAGGAGGCAGAGGTTGCCGTGGGCCAAGACTGTGTCACTGCACTCCAGCCTGGGCGACAGAGTGAGACTGACTTTGTCTCCAAAAAAAAAAAAAAAAAAGAAAAGTAGAAAAATCCTCATCTCTGAGTTCACCATTATCTAGCTCCTTATCCACTGAGATGCAAAAATGGGAAGCAGGGTCCCCAGGGCCACCAGGGACAGAGCAGCATTATCATTTAGTCCGAATCTATAAAAACACCCTAGGTTTCATCTCGGACTCCCTGCACATAGGGAAGGTGGGAAAGAAGAGTTGGCTCAAAGCAGGGAGCTGCTAGTGCTCCCTTGGGAAGGAAAACTGTTGGGTGGAGTGGACAGCATTTGGGTGAGGGTAGGAGAGGGAGCAGGCTGTGAAGGGAGGGAGGGAGTGTGGTGCACTGAACTCGGCTCTTTGGGAAACTGTTTTTGCAGACAAGTCACGGTTAGAGGAATCCCGACGCTCTGGCAAACAGACCTCACTGGAAGGGATGGAACACATGCTTGCCTGTGTCCCAAAGAGAAACCCAACTCTAGCCTTGGTGTGTACCTGGAATGGGGTGGTCGTTGACCTTGAGGTGCCACAGAAGGCAACCCAGAACTACACCGGAACCTACTGCTACACAGTCACTAAGCAGCTGGGCTCTGTCAGCAAAGACATTGCTGTCATTTTTCACGGTAACTTTTGGTGCCCTGCTGTCAGGTGCAGGATGGAAACCCCTTAGGGGTTTGGGATTCTTACCCAAAGGTGAAAATAAGAAAGATTCTACTAGGTTGGGAAGAATGAGACTCAGAAGTGGGCCTGGTGGGCTAGGGTGGGTGATCCTCATACTTTCAGACCTTCCTAACTCTGCCTTCTGTGCTGGATGAAAGGACTGGATGAAGGAATCAGCTCTACCCTCTTTGTCGTTATTACTGTTGCCCTTGGAGTGGGTGTCATCACCATAGCACTGTATCTGAGCTATCAGCCCTGCAAAGTGGACAGGAGGAAATTGCTCTATAGACAGAAAGAGGAGGACAAAGAGGAGGAAAGCCAGTTTGTTCTTGAGGAAGAGAAAAGTACAACTCATATAATTGACAGCTATTTGATTGAATGAGACTTCTGCTACTGTGGTTTCCCAGGGAGGGAAGAAGGGATAGAGGAGAAAGGAAGAAACAGAATGGCAGGCTGCATTACCCTTTGAGTTCTTCTGTCCTGTAAAACAGTATTTTAGGCCCCCATGTCCATGTGTCCAATATGTCCAGAAGCTCATCTTTCTCTCTCTGTCTCCTTTTTTTTTTTCGAGATGGAGTCTCGCTCTTGTTCCCTAGGCTGGAGTGCAATGATGCGATCTTGGCTCACTGCAACTTCAGCCTCCCTGGTTCAGGCGATTCTCCTGCCTCAGCCTCCCCAGGAGCTGGGATTACAGGTGCACACCAACACAGCAGGCTAATTTTTGTATTTGTCTTAGAGGTGGGGTGTCACCATGTTGGCCAGGCTGGTCTCATACTCCTGACACCAATTGATCTGCCCACCTCGGCCTCCCAAAGTTCTGGGATTACAGGTGTGAGCCACCGCGCCCAGCCACCTTCCTCTTTTGACCTCACTCTAGTCATCAGGAATCTCAGTCTCAATGTTTGATTTGTAAGAAGGCCTCTTGTGCCTTGCCAGTTGCATCATCAGTCCACTCTTAGATCTAAAAAAAAAAAAAAAAAAAAAAA
>NW_016807614.1:960254-977238 GCF_001698545.2 Rhinopithecus bieti | reverse complement strand
TTTTTTTTTTTTGGAGACCGAGTCTCGCTCTGTCTCCCAGGCTGGAGTGCAGTGGTGCGATCTCGGCTCACTGAAACTTCCACCTCCCGGCTTCAAGCAATTTTGCTGCCTCAGCCTCTGAGGTAGCTGGGATTACAGGTGTGCGCCATCATGCCCGGCTAATTTTTGTGTTACTGGTAGAGACAGGGTTTCATCATGTTGGCCTTGTTCTCAAACTCCTGACTTCAGGTGATCTGCCCACTTCCCAAAGTGCTGGGATTTCAGGCTGAGCCACCACGCCTGGCTTCATTGATTCTTAAAGCAGGAAGGGTCTCGTATCTCTCTTCCAGTATAATAGAGCTTCTGAGGGTAGCTGCCTTCATTGTGTATAGAAGGAGGCCCCAACCCCTAAATGGTTTTGATCATATTCTTTCTGAACATTTTAACAATCAGCTCAGGCTTAAGTTACAGCTACCTTGATTATCTCCAGAGGAAGAGTGGCCTTTAATGCTCCAAAAGTTTATCGTCTTTATTATTATTTTTGAGACAGAATCTTGCTCAGCCACCCAGCTGGAGTGCAGTGGCATGATCAGCTCAGTGCAACTCTGCCTCCCGGGCTGGAGCGATTCTTGTACCTCAGTAGCTGGGAATACAGGTGTGCACCACCACACCTGGCTAATTTTATATTTTAGTAGATATGTGGTGCCACCATGTTGGTCAGGCTGGTCTCGAACTTCTGACCTCCTCCCGCCTCAGCCTCCCAAAGTGCTGGGATTACAGGCGTGAACCACTGTGCCTGGCCTTTTATCCTCTCAAGGATGGTCAGGGTGACATTCTGGTGTCTTTCTCTCTAGACCCGAGAAAGCATAAGTTATATCTTTAGTGGGACTTCTTACCATAGGATTAATAATAGTATTTACCTTAGAGAATTATAGTTAGAAAGAAATGACATAATACTTTTAATAAACCAGCATGGTACTAGAGACATGTGTTCACATTTGTTGGTTTTATTATTACACTGATAATTCTGGTAGTAATTAAGCACATCATTATAATCACAGTAAACTCAAAGGGACAATCAGAAATCCATGGTAACCTTGAGGGCCATCAAAAGTCATAGACATCGTGCATAGCTTTCCGATTTTCTAGTCTTTTCTTGCTTCTTCCCCTACTTTTCCCCCCGTTTGGTCCCCTAAGATTTAGAACTACTAGTAGGGTGACCAGTCCTATTAGCTGAGTTTGCATTGAGCTGAGCAATTCTTCAAGGAACGTGGGACTTTCAGTGTTGACATTGAGAAAGTCTGCAAACCAGGACAAGTTGGTAACCCTAATCCCAGTGGTGCTCATCATGTGCCTCAGCACTCCAGGGCCTTCTGAATTGAAGAAGCAGCCAGGCAAAGTGTCAGCTTGTCTTGCCCTGGAAGCCCAGACCTGATAATTCAGAAGAAAAGGGAAGGGGTAAGTTCTGCTCTGAACTGTGTATAAAGGAACAAAACCCACCATGTGTATTTCGACAATGCTCATGAAAGAAATTCAGAAGTGGTCATTTTAGGTTAGGGTAAATGACAGAGTCAGGAAAACATTATCCCAGGGCTCAAGAATGACTCGAGTTCTGCCTACTGAACTCTTCCTTGTGCCAGTCTCGCTAATCTTATCTTCAGGGAGAGTTTTCATTATAAAATACCATTAAGGGTCAGGCGTGGTGGCTCATGCCTGTAATCCCAGCACTTTGGGAGGCCAAGGCAGGTGAGTCTCCTGAGGCCAGGAGTTTGAGACCAGCCTGGCCAACATGGTGAAACCCTGTCTTTACTAAAATATAAAACTTACTCCTGTGTGGTGGTGCACGCTTATAATCCCAGCTACTCAGGAGGCTGAGGCATGAGAATCATTTGAACCCAGGAGGTGGAGGTTGCAGTGAGCCGAGATCGCACCACCACACTTCAGCCTCTGTCTCAAAACAAAACAAAATAGACTATTAACATGTTTTAGTTGTGAAAAGATATAAAATTTCCATCTTAACCATTTTCCCTATATAGTTCTGTCACGTCAAAGTACATTCACATTGTCATGCAACCATCACCACCAACCATCTTCAGAACCCTTTTCATCTTGCACAGTCTAAACCCTTTGCTCATTAAATAGCTCCCTATTCCCTTCCTCCCTGCAGCCACTGGCAGCCACCATCCTACTTTTGTCTCTGAATTAGACTGCTCTGAGTACCTCATATGACTGGTATCAGACAGTATTTGTCTTTTGTGACTGGCTCAAGAGAAACACATTTTAGATGACTGATTGGAATTCGGAGCAGGTGGAACCACAACTGGCCCAGGCCTCTCATCTCCTTTTCTCCTTTTCCCTGTTCCACAAATACAACAGCTGTGGACACGTGGTCTCATCTCTGCGGTCCCTAACACAGTGGTTATCAACCTTGTTTACACATTAGAATCACCTGGGAAAGTTTTCAAACTACTCTTGCCTGGACCAGATTCCAGGCTAATTATGTCAGAATCTCAGAGATTGAGGGTTCACATATGCACCATTTAGAAAACACCCTAGGCATCTCAAATTTGCAGTGGAAATTGCTGTGCATGCCAAGTTGATGAGCTGAAAATGTGGAATAACAGTGGGTAAATCAAAAGAGTTTAAAGTAGATGGTCTTTAAGGTCTTTTATATTCGAAAATGTGCAAAGTCATGTAGTATCTTTCTAATTCTCAACCAGCAGTAGTTGAGTGGATTCACCTACGCCCGAGGGGATCTGGGCAGACAGTCTCTGGAGTGTGGCTCCCCTGCAGTTCAGTTATATGTTACCACCACCCCACTTTAGAACCCTCTTAGTCACCCAGGTAGATGCTGGACATTGTCATTCCCCTGTCACATGCATTCAACAAATACTTACTAAGATGGCTCACCTTCCCTTTTAAAACACGGAAGCCAAGAGATAATGATAATTGTGCTCATTCCATTGACTTCTCAAGACCGTGAGATTTCTAAATAATTTTAAGCCCGAATGAAGGACATTGCAGGAATATGATTCCAGCTCCATGCAAGAAATAGTTCTCTGCAATGAGAGTGGTTTAATAGAATGAGGAGCCTTGTGAAAGTGATTCCCTTGGTTCTAGTGCTACACACTTGTAATTGGAATATTGACTGTAATGAATGCCGTAGGATAAGATTCTCAAAGTAGAAGAAACTAGACTGACTTATGAGGCCCTTCTAACTCCAAAATGCCATAATTTTAAAGCCAGATAGTAGAAGAACAATGTAAGATGCAGGAATGGCTTCTGAGCTGAGAAGTGAAGCAGCTCCAGAGTTCTGATTATTTCAGCTTTCAACCACTTCCCAAAGAATGAGTTATTAACTGTAAAATAGCCAAAATCAACACAAGTGGGTCTTGTTATCAAGAAAATTCATTATAGCACATAAGAATCAGAACTTCTGAGGAAGATTAATTAGGGAGTTGATTATTTACATTGCAAAATAATTCCTGACTTCATGAATCATTTTGGGTATTAGGGTTCCTGTGAGCATCTTAGTATCGATTTATAGGTCACCAGTCACTTAGCCAAAGTGCTTGGGAGAGTAAAATCTTAACCCTAAAGAGCTAATCACTGCTCTTTAGTGCTTATTTGGAAATAATAAACATCTGATATGTTTATATTTCCTTATTGTCATTAGAAAACAATATAATTTCACAACAGGTGTTTAGACACGCCATCGGAAAACACAAAACATCCAAAATTCAATGCAGAAATAACTACAATTTCTTGAGTACTACAATATGTCAAAATATCATTGCGTTTAATCCTCACATAATCCTTGTAAAGCAATATTATTATCTCAGCTTGGTCAAGTAATTTATTCAGGAGCAACAAATCACGTAAAATCTAAATTTTCTGATTCTTTCCCTTACACTAAGTTACCCCAATCAACATCACTTAGAACAAACTTGCTCACAAACAGCTTGGAGACCATGTGTGTTTGGGTTAATTTTGCCCTTAAATATTTTCAATATGTGTTGCCAGTGTTTAAATGTTAGATTTCACGTAAAAGTCTGGATGTCCTGGCTGTCTCAAAGAATCAGAAGGTCTGGAAGCCCTGTCCCTGCAGTCGTGATGGTGACAGGCTGGGTGGGTCCTACCTCAGCAGGGGCTTGAGTTATGTAGATTGTGCTAGTTCCCACCGTTTGTGTTGCATTCCCTAAAGGAAAGTGAGTGTCATCAGGGATTTATCCCCTCCCATCCAGCCCTCATTGCTTATGTTGTTATCTATCTGACACCTGTTGGCACTGCATTTGCAACCCCAAATAAAATCTCTCTTCCACTTCCCTTGCCCAAATTCAGATTCCAAATGCTCTGGTTCTGTATGTCTGAAACTCATTTTTGCATTGTTCTCATTTCCCAAAGTAGTTGGGCTTAAGGAAAATTCATCTTCGAATTCTTCTGCACAGAAGTAGTTCTATGACATTGTTTCCTCTCCTGTTGGGGAGTTTTTGCCTCTGCACTTAATAGCCCGTCATGTTTTCATTTCTTCCTGCTCCTGGAGGGCCAGGTTTGGTGTTGCTGGTGATGGTGGAGGAGGAAGAAATGACTTCAAGTTATCTCTGGGATGACCAATGAGCTATGACCAGCAAGCTGGGACCACTGACCTGGTGGAGTGGCCTTAGTGAGTAATAGACAGCAGTGATGTGTCAGCTTTCTTCTGGTGCAGGAACAACCAAATCTCTTATATTTCAGTGGCTTCATTCCCAATAGACCCTACAGGCCCTACAGGTCATCTTCCCAAGCTGCCCCTTGCTCCATACCACCACCTTCCACTCTATAGTATTATAGAAAGACACCTAGTCAGACAAAATGATACAACTTAATTTTATTAGGTCAAGGCTGGTGGGCACTGGAGTGGCACCTTCCGGGGCTAGGAGAGGCACTGGGAAGGGTTGCAGGATGCCACGCGGGCACCTAGAAGCCACAGCTGTCGTCCACAGAGCGGCACTGCACCATGCTCAGGAATGTCTCAACCTTGTCCATGTTCCTCCTGAAGCAGTGGAGCAGCCCGTAGTTCTCGAGCAGCGCATCATTGTTGTGTGAGTTTTTGTCAAACTTGATGTAGGTCGCTTGAAGATCTGCCCAGTCCGGGGGCTGCCATCTTCCAGCCTCTGCAAAGCGAAGGAAGAGAAGGAGAGGTCAAGTGCTTGGGCACTGTTCCCTCCGTCTCTCATTCATTCATTTTCCTCTCTCCCCTTCAGGGTATAGAGAAAGGCCTGGAGGATTCACCAGGGAAATGAAGACTAAGGTGAGTTCTCTTGGGTCAGGGCCTGACTGCTAAAAAGAGGGCAGCAGTGTTTCTCTCTCCCACCCCTTAAAGCCAGTGGGGTTCCAGGGTTGGGGACCCCTGGCACCACTGTCACCCCCATCAGCGTTTGGATGCCTTCTTCTAGGTTTTCTAGGAGGTCATAGATGTTGCTGTCTGAGGTGCCATACACCAGCCTGTTGGCAAACACACTCTTGAGTAACTGCACCGGCTCCAGCCAAGACTGGAGGAGCAGCACGGAGATGAGGAGCAGCTCTAGGTTCTGCAGGGGAAGGACCGGCAGTGGCTGTGCTACCCGGGGGCTCTGACCACAGGTCTCCTGCATCCCTGCCTTGGGGAGAAGGCATCCACTCACGGATTTCTGCTGCCTTTCCTCCATGTTGGAGGGTGTCCGAATAGACTCTGAGGAGCAGAGGGAGGTCTGGGGGTTCTGCAGGAATGAATACTTCTGTTCCTTTGGGATATAGGCTTCTTCCTGGGAGAAGGAACCCCCCCACCCCGCCAACCAAGAAAGACCGCCGGTTTCTATGCTGGAGGCCACCTCCCATTGTTACTTTTCTGGGAACCTCACTCAGCATATGCTCATCTGCCTGCGTTTTCGCTTCAGAAAAGAATCCTGAGCTCCTTAGTCTCCTCCCATTACTTCCCAGTGGGGGAAAGTCACCCCTTCTTGCCACCCATGTCGCGCCCCCTTTCCCCAAGAGCTTACAAACTTCTGGTAGGTGTCAAAGGCCAGCTGGTGCAGGTGATGGGCGTGGAGCATAGCGTTGTCAAAAAGCCTGGATAAGGGAAGGGATTGGACGGCACTGGCCTCTTGAAGCCATGGCAGGCAGAGCAGGGCAAAAACCAGGATCTGGGAGGTCCAGGAGCCTGAGGAGAGACCGGAGGGCAACGGAGGGAGCCGAAGAGCAAGAGGCTAGCACTCTCCCTGCCCCCGGAATTTTTTTTTTTTTCTCTCTCTCCATCCCTCCAGGAATCAGGAACATTGTGAGATTGGCCAAATATCTGGGCTTAGATGGCGATACTCACATTCAGAAGCCCCAAACCTGAGGGTTAGTGTCTCTGTGCCATCTACAGGGCGCTGCCTCTTCCTTCGGGACACATCGTGCAGAAATGGATTTTAGGGGCGCTTACCTGCAGCCATTGCAGCTAGGTGGGCTGTCCACAGGACCCTGCGTGGTTCGGGGAGTTGGGCCTTGGGATCCTGGAGCTGGTCTCTTGTGGGTCCTTTTTATACCCTGGCCCCTTATCTCTCGCTGCTTGACCCCACTTGTTTCTCTGTACGTCACTGACGTGCCTGTGCTAATGGATAATTTAGAAGTTCCTCCCACACATGCTGNAAAAAAAAAAAAAAAAAAAAAAAAGTCCTTTTTCCAGGGCAGGTAACGTGCTACTAACTGAGACATAGTTATTTTAGTTTCTTTCTTTTCTTTTCTTTTCTTTTCTTTTCTTTCTTTCTCTCTCTCTCTCTCTTTCTCTCTCTCTCCCTTTCTTTCCTTCTTTCTTTCTTTCTTTCTTTCTTTCTTTCTTTTTTTTTTTTTGATGGAGTCTCATTCTGTCATCCAGGCTGGAGTGCAGTGGCATGATCTTGCCCCACTGCAACCTCCACCTCCTGGGTTCAAGTAATTCTCTCACCTCAGCCTCCCTAGTATCTAGAATCACAGGCACCCGCCACTATGCCGGGCTAAGTTTTGTACTTTATTAGTAGAGACAGGGTTTCACCATGTAGTCCAGGCTGGTCTCAAACTCTTGACTTTAGGTGATCCACCCTCCCTGGCCTCCCAAAATACTGAGATTACTGGCGTGAGCCACCGCTCCCAACCCAGTTATTTCAGCTTCTAAATCCCTCTGAGTGCAGAGATCCTGCCCGCAACACAAGGGGCTCTTTGCCTCATTTTGTCTTTCCATAAGGGACAGATTGTTCTTTCTCAGTTCTCAGGTGAGAATGGCCCAGTGGCATGGGGTGCCTTATGGAAACCTCACAGCAGGACAAGACGAAGGCAGAGAAGGCCCGGACTGAGCCTCCTGTCTCCTGGATCCCAGGGTTGGGGCTGCTTCACTGCCATCTGGAGGTCATAAACATCAGATGCCCCCAGAGATGAGAGCAGGAAAGAACATCCTCACCTGCACTGACATCTTCCACCCCTGAGTTTAAGAGCATCTAGCACTCGATGCTGTAGAAACACCAGCAAGCAAACAAGCAATCGGTTCTAGAAGTGGTTGGCTGTGGTGACATTGCTGTCATTGTTCAAGGTAACCTTTGCTGCTCTGCTGCAAGGCTGAGGATGGAAACCCCTCAGGGGTTTGGGATTCTTACCCAAGCATGAAAAAAAGAAAGATTCTACTAGGTTGAGAAGAATGAGAGTCAGAAGTGGGCCTGGTAGGCTGGGGTGGGTGATCCTCGACTTTCAGACCTTCCTAACTCAGTCTTCTCTGCTTGGACAGGACTGGATGAAGGAATCAGCTCTGCCCTCTTTGTCATTATTACCATTGCCCTTGGAGTGGGTGGCATCACCATAGCACTGTATCTGAGCTATCGGCCCTGCAAAGTGGACAGGAGGAAATTACTCTATAGACAGAAAGAGGAGGACAGAGAGTAGGAAAGCCAGTTTGCTGTTGAGGAAGACAAAAGTGCAACTCGTATAATTGACAGCTATTTGATTGAATGAGACTTCTGCTACTGTGGTTTCCCAGGGAGGGAAGAAGGGATAGAGGAGAAAGGAAGAAACAGAATGGCAGGCTGCATTACCCTTTGTGTTCTTCTGTCTGTAAAACAGTGTTTCAGGCCCCCATGTCCCATGTGTCCGATATGTCCACAAGCTCACCTTTCTCTCTCTCTTTCTCTTTTTTTTTGAGATGGAATCTTGTTTTTGTCGCCTAGGCCGGAGTGCAATGATGCGATCTCAGCTCACTGCAACTTCAGCCTCCCGAGTTCAGGCTATTCTCCTGCCTCAGCCTCCCCAGGAGCTGGGATTACAGGTGCACACCAACACAGCAGGCTAATTTTTGTGTTTTTAGTAGAGACGGGGTTTCACCATGTTGGCCAGGCTGGTATCAAACTCCTGACATCAAGTGATCCGCCCACCTCGGCCTCCCGAAGTTCTGGGATTACAGGTGTGAGCCACTGCGCCCAGCCACTTTTCTGTTTAGAGCCCACTCTAGTCATTAGGAATCTCAGTCTCAATGTTTGATTTGTAAGAAGANGATGTTTCCACTAGGTGGAGCTACTGCTCTCTCATCCTGTGAGTCTAAGATAAATCATGCTTTCCCGGAATTGAGCATTTGGGGAAGTAAGTTAAGAAGCAGGTTTCAGAGACAGGAGTATAGAGCCGCCCCATTCGGGGATCCACAGCCATTTCAGTGTCAGGATCAGCCGCATCAGGGCTGTAGTTATCCTGTATCTGCAAACGCTGCCTCATGGCCTCAGTGCCTTGAAGCACAGCGAATCCAAAAGGAAGGGAAAATGAGCCAGACGTGGTGGTGTGCACCTGTAATCCCAGCTACTGGGGAGGCTGAGGCAGGAGAATCGCTTGAACCCGGGGCGCGGAGTTTGCAGTGAGTGGAGATCGCGCCATTGCAGTCCAGCCTGGGCTACCGAGCTAGAACCCCATCTTGAAGAAAATTAAAGCAAAAACAAACAAACAAACACAAAGCAAAACAAACAAAACCAAAAAGGGAGGGAAGAAGGGGTCCATTTGGACTTTCTAGTTCCAGCAGGGAGAGCCTGGAGGCTTAGCCGGCTGCTGCCTTTGCTTCTCACTGCCACAGGGTGTCAGTGTTGACAGATGGTCCCACACTGTACCATCAAACCAAGTGGGTCTGCAGATCTGGGTTCCCAGCTGCTGTGCATCTCTGAGGAGGATGATCTGCTTCTTCGGGGCCTGGTCCAGCTGCGGGTGTCCTCTTGCTTGGGTTTCCAGGGTTCCAGTTCCTTCCCGAAGGATCATCTACACCACCAGGGGTCAGGCAGCCCCTTCTCATTGATTCTTTTTTTTTTTGGAGACCGAGTCTTGCTCTGTCTCCCAGGCTGGAGTGCAGTGGCGCAATCTCGGCTCACTGCAACTTCCGTCTCCTGGCTTCAAGCAATTTTCCTACCTCAGCCTCTGGAGTAGCTGGGATTACAGGTGTGCGCCACCATGCCCGGCTAATTTTGTGTTACTGGTAGAGACAGGGTTTCATCATGTTGGCCTTGTTCTCAAACTCCTGACTTCAGGTGATCTGCCCACTTCCCAAAGTGCTGGGATTTCAGGCTGAGCCACCACACCCAGCTTCATTGATTCTTAAAGCAGGAAGGGTCTCGTATCTCTCTTCCAGTATAATAGAGCTTCTGAGGGTAGCTGCCTTCATTGTGTATAGAAGGAGGCCCCAACCCCTAAATGGTTTTGATCATATTCTTTCTGAACATTTTAACAATCAGCTCAGGCTTAAGTTACAGCTACCTTGATTATCTCCAGAGGAAGAGTGGCCTTTAATGCTCCAAAAGTTTATCGTCTTTATTATTATTTTTGAGACAGAATCTTGCTCAGCCACCCAGCTGGAGTGCAGTGGCATGATCAGCTCAGTGCAACTCTGCCTCCCGGGCTGGAGCGATTCTTGTACCTCAGTAGCTGGGAATACAGGTGTGCACCACCACACCTGGCTAATTTTTATATTTTTAGTAGATATGTGGTGCCACCATGTTGGTCAGGCTGGTCTCGAACTTCTGACCTCCTCCCGCCTCAGCCTCCCAAAGTGCTGGGATTACAGGCGTGAACCACTGTGCCTGGCCTTTTATCCTCTCAAGGATGGTCAGGGTGACATTCTGGTGTCTTTCTCTCTAGACCCGAGAAAGCATAAGTTATATCTTTAGTGGGACTTCTTACCATAGGATTAATAATAGTATTTACCTTAGAGAATTATAGTTAGAAAGAAATGACATAATACTTTTAATAAACCAGCATGGTACTAGAGACATGTGTTCACATTTGTTGGTTTTTATTATTACACTGATAATTCTGGTAGTAATTAAGCACATCATTATAATCACAGTAAACTCAAAGGGACAATCAGAAATCCATGGTAACCTTGAGGGCCATCAAAAGTCATAGACATCGTGCATAGCTTTCCGATTTTTCTAGTCTTTTTCTTGCTTCTTCCCCTACTTTTCCCCCCGTTTGGTCCCCTAAGATTTAGAACTACTAGTAGGGTGACCAGTCCTATTAGCTGAGTTTGCATTGAGCTGAGCAATTCTTCAAGGAACGTGGGACTTTCAGTGTTGACATTGAGAAAGTCTGCAAACCAGGACAAGTTGGTAACCCTAATCCCAGTGGTGCTCATCATGTGCCTCAGCACTCCAGGGCCTTCTGAATTGAAGAAGCAGCCAGGCAAAGTGTCAGCTTGTCTTGCCCTGGAAGCCCAGACCTGATAATTCAGAAGAAAAGGGAAGGGGTAAGTTCTGCTCTGAACTGTGTATAAAGGAACAAAACCCACCATGTGTATTTCGACAATGCTCATGAAAGAAATTCAGAAGTGGTCATTTTTAGGTTAGGGTAAATGACAGAGTCAGGAAAACATTATCCCAGGGCTCAAGAATGACTCGAGTTCTGCCTACTGAACTCTTCCTTGTGCCAGTCTCGCTAATCTTATCTTCAGGGAGAGTTTTCATTATAAAATACCATTAAGGGTCAGGCGTGGTGGCTCATGCCTGTAATCCCAGCACTTTGGGAGGCCAAGGCAGGTGAGTCTCCTGAGGCCAGGAGTTTGAGACCAGCCTGGCCAACATGGTGAAACCCTGTCTTTACTAAAAATATAAAACTTACTCCTGTGTGGTGGTGCACGCTTATAATCCCAGCTACTCAGGAGGCTGAGGCATGAGAATCATTTGAACCCAGGAGGTGGAGGTTGCAGTGAGCCGAGATCGCACCACCACACTTCAGCCTCTGTCTCAAAAACAAAAACAAAAATAGACTATTAACATGTTTTAGTTGTGAAAAGATATAAAAATTTCCATCTTAACCATTTTCCCTATATAGTTCTGTCACGTCAAAGTACATTCACATTGTCATGCAACCATCACCACCAACCATCTTCAGAACCCTTTTCATCTTGCACAGTCTAAACCCTTTGCTCATTAAATAGCTCCCTATTCCCTTCCTCCCTGCAGCCACTGGCAGCCACCATCCTACTTTTTGTCTCTGAATTAGACTGCTCTGAGTACCTCATATGACTGGTATCAGACAGTATTTGTCTTTTTGTGACTGGCTCAAGAGAAACACATTTTAGATGACTGATTGGAATTCGGAGCAGGTGGAACCACAACTGGCCCAGGCCTCTCATCTCCTTTTTCTCCTTTTTCCCTGTTCCACAAATACAACAGCTGTGGACACGTGGTCTCATCTCTGCGGTCCCTAACACAGTGGTTATCAACCTTGTTTACACATTAGAATCACCTGGGAAAGTTTTCAAACTACTCTTGCCTGGACCAGATTCCAGGCTAATTATGTCAGAATCTCAGAGATTGAGGGTTCACATATGCACCATTTAGAAAACACCCTAGGCATCTCAAATTTGCAGTGGAAATTGCTGTGCATGCCAAGTTGATGAGCTGAAAATGTGGAATAACAGTGGGTAAATCAAAAGAGTTTAAAGTAGATGGTCTTTAAGGTCTTTTTATATTCGAAAATGTGCAAAGTCATGTAGTATCTTTCTAATTCTCAACCAGCAGTAGTTGAGTGGATTCACCTACGCCCGAGGGGATCTGGGCAGACAGTCTCTGGAGTGTGGCTCCCCCTGCAGTTCAGTTATATGTTACCACCACCCCACTTTAGAACCCTCTTAGTCACCCAGGTAGATGCTGGACATTGTCATTCCCCTGTCACATGCATTCAACAAATACTTACTAAGATGGCTCACCTTCCCTTTTAAAACACGGAAGCCAAGAGATAATGATAATTGTGCTCATTCCATTGACTTCTCAAGACCGTGAGATTTCTAAATAATTTTAAGCCCGAATGAAGGACATTGCAGGAATATGATTCCAGCTCCATGCAAGAAATAGTTCTCTGCAATGAGAGTGGTTTAATAGAATGAGGAGCCTTGTGAAAGTGATTCCCTTGGTTCTAGTGCTACACACTTGTAATTGGAATATTGACTGTAATGAATGCCGTAGGATAAGATTCTCAAAGTAGAAGAAACTAGACTGACTTATGAGGCCCTTCTAACTCCAAAATGCCATAATTTTAAAGCCAGATAGTAGAAGAACAATGTAAGATGCAGGAATGGCTTCTGAGCTGAGAAGTGAAGCAGCTCCAGAGTTCTGATTATTTCAGCTTTCAACCACTTCCCAAAGAATGAGTTATTAACTGTAAAATAGCCAAAAATCAACACAAGTGGGTCTTGTTATCAAGAAAATTCATTATAGCACATAAGAATCAGAACTTCTGAGGAAGATTAATTAGGGAGTTGATTATTTACATTGCAAAATAATTCCTGACTTCATGAATCATTTTTGGGTATTAGGGTTCCTGTGAGCATCTTAGTATCGATTTATAGGTCACCAGTCACTTAGCCAAAGTGCTTGGGAGAGTAAAATCTTAACCCTAAAGAGCTAATCACTGCTCTTTAGTGCTTATTTGGAAATAATAAACATCTGATATGTTTATATTTCCTTATTGTCATTAGAAAAACAATATAATTTCACAACAGGTGTTTAGACACGCCATCGGAAAACACAAAACATCCAAAAATTCAATGCAGAAATAACTACAATTTCTTGAGTACTACAATATGTCAAAAATATCATTGCGTTTAATCCTCACATAATCCTTGTAAAGCAATATTATTATCTCAGCTTGGTCAAGTAATTTATTCAGGAGCAACAAATCACGTAAAATCTAAATTTTTCTGATTCTTTCCCTTACACTAAGTTACCCCAATCAACATCACTTAGAACAAACTTGCTCACAAACAGCTTGGAGACCATGTGTGTTTGGGTTAATTTTTGCCCTTAAATATTTTCAATATGTGTTGCCAGTGTTTAAATGTTAGATTTCACGTAAAAGTCTGGATGTCCTGGCTGTCTCAAAGAATCAGAAGGTCTGGAAGCCCTGTCCCTGCAGTCGTGATGGTGACAGGCTGGGTGGGTCCTACCTCAGCAGGGGCTTGAGTTATGTAGATTGTGCTAGTTCCCACCGTTTGTGTTGCATTCCCTAAAGGAAAGTGAGTGTCATCAGGGATTTATCCCCTCCCATCCAGCCCTCATTGCTTATGTTGTTATCTATCTGACACCTGTTGGCACTGCATTTGCAACCCCAAATAAAATCTCTCTTCCACTTCCCTTGCCCAAATTCAGATTCCAAATGCTCTGGTTCTGTATGTCTGAAACTCATTTTTGCATTGTTCTCATTTCCCAAAGTAGTTGGGCTTAAGGAAAATTCATCTTCGAATTCTTCTGCACAGAAGTAGTTCTATGACATTGTTTCCTCTCCTGTTGGGGAGTTTTTGCCTCTGCACTTAATAGCCCGTCATGTTTTCATTTCTTCCTGCTCCTGGAGGGCCAGGTTTGGTGTTGCTGGTGATGGTGGAGGAGGAAGAAATGACTTCAAGTTATCTCTGGGATGACCAATGAGCTATGACCAGCAAGCTGGGACCACTGACCTGGTGGAGTGGCCTTAGTGAGTAATAGACAGCAGTGATGTGTCAGCTTTCTTCTGGTGCAGGAACAACCAAATCTCTTATATTTCAGTGGCTTCATTCCCAATAGACCCTACAGGCCCTACAGGTCATCTTCCCAAGCTGCCCCTTGCTCCATACCACCACCTTCCACTCTATAGTATTATAGAAAGACACCTAGTCAGACAAAATGATACAACTTAATTTTATTAGGTCAAGGCTGGTGGGCACTGGAGTGGCACCTTCCGGGGCTAGGAGAGGCACTGGGAAGGGTTGCAGGATGCCACGCGGGCACCTAGAAGCCACAGCTGTCGTCCACAGAGCGGCACTGCACCATGCTCAGGAATGTCTCAACCTTGTCCATGTTCCTCCTGAAGCAGTGGAGCAGCCCGTAGTTCTCGAGCAGCGCATCATTGTTGTGTGAGTTTTGTCAAACTTGATGTAGGTCGCTTGAAGATCTGCCCAGTCCGGGGCTGCCATCTTCCAGCCTCTGCAAAGCGAAGGAAGAGAAGGAGAGGTCAAGTGCTTGGGCACTGTTCCCTCCGTCTCTCATTCATTCATTTTCCTCTCTCCCCTTCAGGGTATAGAGAAAGGCCTGGAGGATTCACCAGGGAAATGAAGACTAAGGTGAGTTCTCTTGGGTCAGGGCCTGACTGCTAAAAGAGGGCAGCAGTGTTTCTCTCTCCCACCCCTTAAAGCCAGTGGGGTTCCAGGGTTGGGGACCCCTGGCACCACTGTCACCCCATCAGCGTTTGGATGCCTTCTTCTAGGTTTTCTAGGAGGTCATAGATGTTGCTGTCTGAGGTGCCATACACCAGCCTGTTGGCAAACACACTCTTGAGTAACTGCACCGGCTCCAGCCAAGACTGGAGGAGCAGCACGGAGATGAGGAGCAGCTCTAGGTTCTGCAGGGGAAGGACCGGCAGTGGCTGTGCTACCCGGGGCTCTGACCACAGGTCTCCTGCATCCCTGCCTTGGGGAGAAGGCATCCACTCACGGATTTCTGCTGCCTTTCCTCCATGTTGGAGGGTGTCCGAATAGACTCTGAGGAGCAGAGGGAGGTCTGGGGTTCTGCAGGAATGAATACTTCTGTTCCTTTGGGATATAGGCTTCTTCCTGGGAGAAGGAACCCCCCCACCCCGCCAACCAAGAAAGACCGCCGGTTTCTATGCTGGAGGCCACCTCCCATTGTTACTTTTCTGGGAACCTCACTCAGCATATGCTCATCTGCCTGCGTTTTCGCTTCAGAAAAGAATCCTGAGCTCCTTAGTCTCCTCCCATTACTTCCCAGTGGGGAAAGTCACCCCTTCTTGCCACCCATGTCGCGCCCCTTTCCCCAAGAGCTTACAAACTTCTGGTAGGTGTCAAAGGCCAGCTGGTGCAGGTGATGGGCGTGGAGCATAGCGTTGTCAAAAGCCTGGATAAGGGAAGGGATTGGACGGCACTGGCCTCTTGAAGCCATGGCAGGCAGAGCAGGGCAAAACCAGGATCTGGGAGGTCCAGGAGCCTGAGGAGAGACCGGAGGGCAACGGAGGGAGCCGAAGAGCAAGAGGCTAGCACTCTCCCTGCCCCGGAATTTTTTTTTTTTTCTCTCTCTCCATCCCTCCAGGAATCAGGAACATTGTGAGATTGGCCAAATATCTGGGCTTAGATGGCGATACTCACATTCAGAAGCCCCAAACCTGAGGGTTAGTGTCTCTGTGCCATCTACAGGGCGCTGCCTCTTCCTTCGGGACACATCGTGCAGAAATGGATTTTAGGGGCGCTTACCTGCAGCCATTGCAGCTAGGTGGGCTGTCCACAGGACCCTGCGTGGTTCGGGGAGTTGGGCCTTGGGATCCTGGAGCTGGTCTCTTGTGGGTCCTTTTATACCCTGGCCCCTTATCTCTCGCTGCTTGACCCCACTTGTTTCTCTGTACGTCACTGACGTGCCTGTGCTAATGGATAATTTAGAAGTTCCTCCCACACATGCTGGGATCATGCCCCCTGGCTTGTCATCTTTCTCTTCCCACCGTTACCAGCATTGTGAGGGTTGTGCCCAGAGTGTCAGACAGAGATACCACCCAACTTGTCCACTCTTTAAGGGTCAGGTGGGTGCCCTCTGGCAGCACGCCATGGTGGCCATCCTGAACGTGGGGAAGGATGTCAGGAGAGCCAGTCCTCGGGACCCTTACCGACCCCATCCCACTCTCTATCCTATCCCTTTCCTCCTCCCCACATGTTTCCCCTCCACCCTAGCAGAGAGAATGTATGTTTTGGGAAAAGGAGCCAAACATAGCCAATAGATTGTGGGGGTTCTGGGCACGATTCAGTCTTGAATTCCACTTTTGCTGACTCCCCTTGGGCCCGCCTGAGGCAGCTGCATGCAGTGCTAATACTGACCACTAGAGGGAACCAACCCCCCACTTTGCTCTCCCCTTTCCCTGAGCCTTGGGGCGGGGCGCTCCCCCAGGTCCCTGGGGACGAAGAAGCCAGACTCAAGGTATTGCCCCAGCTCCTTGGACCTGCAGCAGAGATACAAACCAAGAAACAGAAATCCCGGGGACAGACACGGACCACAAGCGCTTCCTCCCCTAGCCCTGAAACCATCAGAGAATCTCAAAGTTAGAAGAGCTCTTGGAGGTTTGAGTGTCTTTCCCAGCTTTGGAACTCAGAACACATCAGGCCGAAAGATGCCCTGTCCAGCCGTGGAAGCCCCTCCTCTTTTTTCTCCTCCTCCTTTCCAGATCTGTATAGAGCTTATCCAGTTGCCAAGGGCCTGCCTGTGCATTCTCACGTCTGACCTGCCACTTGTCTTGTGAAGGAGGTGTTATTATCATCCCATTTCACAGGTCAAGACACTGAGGCTGAGAGAGACTGACTGCATGAGCTACCTCAGCCAGGGCAGCAGATCTCCACAACCTTGCTCTTCCCACATTGTGTCACTCAAAGTCCTTTCTCCAGGCCGGGCACGGTGGCTCATGCCTGTAATCCCAGCACTTTGGGAGGCTGAGGTGTGCGGATCAGCTGAGGTCAGGAGTTCAAGGCCAGACTAGCCAACATGGCAAA